>NW_005366171.1:3964007-3987874 GCF_000412655.1 Myotis brandtii
TAGGGATTGGGCCTGCCCTCTGCCACCCGGGAGCAGGCCTAAGCCAGCAGGTCGTTATCTCCCGGGGGGTCCCAGACTGCGAGAGGGCCCAGGCCGGGCTGGGGGCCCCCCCCCCCCACCTCCCCGCGAGTGCACAAATTTTTGTGCACCGGGCCTCTAGTTAATTATAAAGACTATTGTGAGATAATACCAGCTGGTAAAAACATTTGGGGAAAAAAATGTACTGTTTTTGTTTTTGTTTTTTACTACATTAAGGGGCAAAACTTACTCTGCATGGAATAAACCAGGTATTTATTTGCAGTAAGATTGTATTATATGGAGTTTGGTTTAGTGATGATAACCTCCAGACCTGTGTAGCAGTCATAACTCAGCAGCTGCATGTCCCAGACCAAGTTATTTATCTTTTCTAAGTCTTATTTTCCACATCTGTAGAATGGGAATAATTGTATTTTATAAGGTTGTATAAAAAAATTAAATGAGATAACATATTTTAAGCATTTAACATCATGTCTGGTACATAGTAAAAACTCAAATGTAGCTATTTTTTTTCTTTTATAATTTTAGGGGGTATTTCATAGCTATATGCTTTGCATGGGGACCATAGATGAAGTAAACTTCTCACGTACCACTCTAGAAAGATTCTTAAAAACTAGAGTTAAATGTCTTTGCTATTTGCTTAAAAAGCAAGTAGTTTTACGAGTCTAGTGTGCCTCCTTTATATTTTAATTTTATTAAGAATTCCCCCAAATAATCCTGTATACAAAGCATGTGGGGTTGTCTTTTTTTTTTCTTTTTTGTAATTATTACTTTGAAAAATTATAGTTCCTCATTTTTCTTGCTAACTTTTACTCTGCTAAAGCAGTATGCAAATAGGTAGAGATATATCTTTGTACATGAACATAGTTATATACATAGATGATATGTTTGCTTATATTCTTTTTATAATTAAAATAGCATATTCACTCTCATTAATTTTAACATTTTTCTTTATTTAGAAACTTCCATGCCATGAGTAAATCTATTTTCAGCAGTATAATGTTTTATTTGCATTTTTTAAACCCTCATTAAATTCTGAATTCAGTTGGTTCAAGACTTAGGACTTATTCATCTTTTCACCAACAGTATAATCCAGGGTCTATCATATAGTGACTTTTCAATAATTTACTGTAGGATTAATGAAAAGAAAGGAAATTATAACAAGAAATCATTTCAGAACAAATATTTCAGAGTAGAAGTAATCATTCAATGTAACCCAAAAAGTAACTGTCCAGTCTACTTGGAGGCAGAGCCAGGATTATGGTTCATGTGTCTCTTTAGCACCCAGCATTCCAGATATTTTCAATAGAGCAATAAATAACAGCTTTCCTTTATTCACTCCCGGGCTCTAGGTTTGTGATGAAGCACCAGGGGGCGCTATATGTATGATCTGGAATATTTTTAGAATTAGAGCTCATTTCGAAGAGCAGTAGATTTTTATTTTCCACAGAGGCATGATTTTTAAGATATAAATTGTTCTAATTTATTGCTTAATAATCTTTGGCTTTATTAAGTAGTGTCATAGTCTCATAATGTCACTTTTAATACTTTGAGTTACATATGAAATTCTTTGATTAGAAGGCAGCTAAAAAACTGCTTTGAGAACAAAGGAATGATAATTGTATTAGGGAATAATATACAAATAAATAGTATTTGTAGTAGTAGAAGCAGCAATAGCATTTATTACATTTTATTATATCCCGGGTAATAATGATAAGTTAGGTGCTAGCAATATGCTGAAGAAACCAGGGTCTGGAGAAGTGCTTACACAGGGTCACATAATTTATGGTGATAATACAATTTAAAATCAGAAATAGTTTTATTTCCAAGTTTCAGAGAAGCTTTTTTATTTTAAAAATCTTAATCTACATAGAGTTGGCCTGGAGCCAAATGCTATTATGGATAAATATATGACTTTTTAAAATATGAGATGTAACCATGTGTTATTAACTACCTCTTTACCCTTGTCTAGAAGAAGCTCATGTTTCAAGTTGAGAGATTCATGTAATTGAGATATATTTTGATGAGAGTGATAGAATTATATACAATGGAAAACTAGTAGAACAAAATTAAATAAAGGAAGCTCAATTTCAGTGGCACTGTCTTACCCTGTTTTAATTATTAATAGAATTTCTAGAAGTAGATGAATATCCAGAACATATTAAAAATTTGGTGCAGAGAGAGAGAGAATTGGAAGAACAAGAAAAGAGGCAACGAGAAATCGAGCGTAACACATGCAAGGTTAGATTTTATAATTTTATTTTTAATTAAAAAGTGCTATTGCAGTTTGCTTAACTGCAATTCTCATAGCTAACTAATTGGGTTGATTCTGTAGACAACTATGCTATCATGATCATTAAGGAGTATAACCAACCATATTACTAAAGTAAGATAAGATTTTATGTTATGCATTAAAAAAAAACAATAACGTAGTAATAATACTCAGTGCTGGTGAGGTTACAATAAGATGAGCATTGTCACATTCTGCTACAAGAAGAATAAATTTGTAAAACTTTTCTGCATAGATATTGAGTGGAATTTATCAAGTCTTAATGTAAATTCATATTATTTTATATATAATTCTCTTAAGGAAATAATACCTAATAAGATAATTGCAGATGCTGTAGAATTGTGACCTCAAGGATATTGATCACAGTATTTTCAAAACTAGGGAAAAATTGGAAACAACCTGAATGTATATCAGTAAGGGAATGATTATGTATAATATGATAGTATATGCTTAAAAAGAAACATATACTTGTTAAAATTAATGTCTTTCAATTTTTAATAATATTAAATATAATCACTATCAGTTATTAAGTGAGAAAAAGAGACACCAGAGAGAATGATCCCAATGTATGTTTTTTAAAAAAAATTATAGTTTTTTACTATTAGGAAAAAAATGCTATCTACAAAAGAATTAAGCTTTGACTCATGACCTGCTGAGTTATGATGGTATTTTACAATTTCTAGATAAAACTGTTCTGTTTGCATCCTGTGAAACAAGTCATGATGGAAAATAAATTGGAGGTTCATAAGGATAAGACATTAAAAGAAGCAGTAGAAATGGCTTACAAGGTAAGTTTAATTGTACTGTTAGCATTTAATTATTGATATCTTAGATGATAGTGTTAACATATTTTCCAAAATTTTTATTATAGTCAATAGTAGTATAAGCACTTGCAATCACACTGGTAGTCCATTTAAATCTTTGAAACATAGTTGTTTTTGAGAAAGTCTCACAAAAATATTTATTTATTCTTTACATGATTTTGAGTCCATCTAGAGTTTAGAATGTTAACTTTTTTAAAACAAAAAATGTCTTTAAAATATATTAGTGCATAGGTTGTATGATTTGAGGGATAATGAAATGTGATTATTTAAAAACTAGAGGCCCGGTACATGAAACTCGTGCCCTCAGCGGGGAGAGTCCCTCAGCCCGGCCTGCGATCTCTCGCAATCCGGGATCCCTCAGGGAAGCGGGCCTAAGCCATCAGTCGAACATCCTTAGTGCTGCCACGGAGGCGGGAGAGGCTCCCACCACCACCACTGCCACTGCTCTTGCCAGCCATGAGACCGGCTTCTGGCTGACCAGCACTCCCCCTGTGAGATAGGGCCAAAACTGGCTCTCCGACATCCCCCGAGGGGTCCCGGATTGCGAGAGGGTGCAGGCCAGGCCGAGGGATCCCACCAGTACACAATCGGGGCTGGGAAGAGATGCGGGGGTTTGGCCAGCCAGGGAGGAACCACAGGAGGGCTCCAGGGCGTGTCCGGCCTGTCTCGCTCAGTCCCAATCGGCTGGACCCCAGCAGCAAGCTACCTACCAGTGGAGCGTCTGCCCCCTGGTGGTCAGTGCACGTCATAGCGACTGGTCGACTGTCTGCTCCCTGCTGGTCAGTGCACGGCATAGCGACTCGTCAACCAGTCAAATGTCTGCCCCCCTGATGGTCAGTGCATGTCATAGTGAACAGTTGAGCAGCCTTAGCATATCATTAGCATATTAGCCTTGATTGGTTGAACGGCCAACTGGTCAATCAGACATTTAGTATATTAGGCTTTTATTATATAGGACTAGAGGCCCGGTGCACGAATTCGTGCACCAGTGGGTAGTCCCTCTGCCTGGCCTGCAGGATCAGGCCGAAACCAGCTCTCTGACATCCCCCAAGGGGTCCCGGATTGCGAGAGGGCACAGTCCAGGCCGAGGGACCCCGCCAGTGCATGATCGGGGACGCAGGAGGTTGGCCAGCTGGGGAGGGACCTTGGGAGGGCTCCAGGGCATCTCTGGCCCATCTAGCTCAGTCCCCCCCTGCTGGCCCTCAGCAGCAAGCTAACCTGGTCAGAGCACCTGCCCCCTGGTGGTCAGTGAATGTCATAGCAAGCGGTTGAGCGGCCTTAGCATATCATTAGTATATTACACTTTGATTGGTTGAACAACCAACAGGTTGACCAGACATTTAGCATATTAGGCTTTTATTATATAGGACTGGAGGCCCAGTGCACGAAATTTGTGCACTCGGCAGGGGTGAGGGGTGGTCCTTCAGTCTGGCCTGCACCCTCTCACAGTCCAGGCGCCCTGCGATGGTGGGGCCCCCCGACCAATCGCATTACACCTGCCTTGGCAGTCAGTGCTGGGTTGCTGTAGCGCCCACAGCAGTGGCAGTCAGTGCTAGGTCACTGTGGCAACCGCAGTCAGTGCTGGCTTGCCATGGCGCCCGTGACCCAGGAGGGACCGAGAGGTCAGCAGTTCAGCCTGCTCACCAGTCCCCGCCCACCTGAGCCTGCTGCACACACAGCCTGGCATTTGGTCGTCCGTTTGGTCATTTTGGATGTTACGGACCCTGGCTCGCTATATATTAGGATAGTGTTTAACTTGTGTCTTTAACTTTGATTTCTTTGAGCTTTGATGCAAATCATAAACATATGGATTTTATTGTCTGTTAGGACCTATTAAGAGATGTTGTAAAAGAGAGCTCTAAATGTGAGTATAATTACACATCAGACTAAAATATTTTTTGGGGGGGTGTTTTCTTTTAGATGATGGATTTGGAAGAGGTAATACCTGTGGATTGTTGTCGCCTTGTTAAATATGATGAGTTTCATGATTATCTTGAAAGATCATATGAAGGAGAAGAAGATACACCAATGGGACTTCTACTAGGTGGAGTCAAGTCAACATATATGTTTGATCTGCTGTTGGAGACAAGAAAACCTGATCAAGTTTTTCAATCTTATAAACCTGGGGGTAAGGAATTTTGCAGTATTTTGAGTAGTACTGGACTTAAGTTTTTCATAAAGTTTTTTGTTTATAGAAATAAATTTAATTTTTTATGTTCTTAAAAATATTTTATATGTTCTTAAAATAAATGAGATAGGTTGGGAAGTAGTCAGCATAAAGCTAGGAATTAAATTATTGATTGCTTTCAAGAAGATAGACACAAAATTAAAAAAAACAACAACAATTAAACTTCTGGTTTACTGTGTCCAGTGGGATTTTTCTTCTTCAGTATTGAATAGTCCTCCCTTCCCCCATCCCTATTTACCAAGAAGACCCTGGACCAAAAAATGTTTATTTCCATAAAGTCTTACAGGTAGAGTGTTTTTTAGAGTCTCCTTGAAAAGGTGGTTTCATAATCAATCATTGTCAACATTTTTTTAAATATATTTTTATTGATTTCAGAGCGGAAGGGAGAGAGAGAGAGATAGAAACATCAATGATGAGAAAGCATCATTCATCGGCTGTCTCCTACATGCCCCCTACTGAGGATCAACTAGCAACCTGGGCATGTGCCCTGACCAGGAATTGAACCTAGACCTCCTTAGGTTGGTGGTCAACCACTGAGCCACACCAGCTGGGCACTGCCAACATGTTTTATTTTTCTCCATCCTCGTCATTTCTGCAAGTCCCAGGGACTTCAGTGCTCAACCTCTGAGCCACACTGGCCAGGCTAGCTAATTGCCTTTATCTATAGATATAGGTAGATATAGATATAGATATAGATATAGATATATATAGGTATAGATATAGGTATAGATATGGAAGCCTAAGTGACCGAACGACCTGTTGCTATGATGCGCATTGACCACCAGGGGGCAGACACTCAAAGCAGGAGCTGCCCTCTGGTGGTCAGTGTGCTCCTACAGCCAACCTCCAGCGGCCCCTCCCCCTGGCCAACTTCCCGCAGCCCTGACCAGCCTGATCACCAGCCAGACTGAGGGACCCCACCCATGCACGAATTCGTGCACTGGGCCTCTAGTTCATTAATAATCAAGACTTCAGAATATTTTATCAGATTTAGATTAGCAACATGGGAAAAATTGAGGATTGACATAAACTACATACAAGAGATTAAATCACTTAAGCTAGAGAATAACTATCTTAAATGTACTGTTTGAAGATCATTTATTTTTCTGATGATTAAAAGTTTAGTTATATGTGATCTGAAAACAGAAGCAGAGAAGATGGGATTAAATTGTAATATGAAGAATTTAAGTGAAAAAAAAACTTTTAAACCAAAACAGTTTTTCTGTAGGACTTTTTCATAGGATATAGAAAATACTATTTGATTATAGACAAGGTCTAGAATGGTTTAATGAAGATTGTTCAACAGCAAGTAGGTCTGCTGTGTGCCCCTTTACTATTTGTTTTGCATTTTCTAGTTATTTATATTTATTTAGTGTTGTGGTTTGGGTCTGTATTTTGGAATTTTGGGTATATACTTTACTTAATAAATTTGACAGTGTTGTTATGTTTTATAAGGAAACAAAGCATGTATTTTTAAAAACCACATTTTTACTTTTGTCATTTTTTAAAAGAGATCTAGAACTTTTATTAGGCTCTTTTCTATATCTTTTTATATGTTTGCTTGTAAAGTGACAAATTGTGAAAGAAGTTTTAACATGTGTTATACATGTATAACATTATACATCTACCATTTTGATAACTAGAACAAATGTTATCTTTACCATCTATTAGAAACATAGTAAAAACTCAGTATTCATGTGAAATACATTTTTAAAAATAACCTCCACTTATGTTTTATTTTTTCCAAATGTGACAGAAGTGATGGTGAAAGTTCATGTTGTTGATCTAAAGGCAGAATCTGTAGCTGCACCTGTCACTGTTCGTGCTTACTTAAATCAAACAGTTACAGAGTTCAAACAACTTATTTCAAAGGTAAGTTTTAAAATTGGTTAGTGACTATTGTTGAGTGCTTGCTCTGTACAGAGCACTTTGTGATATAGTTATGAGTAAGATATAGGAATCAGTATTTACTTTAGGGAACCAGTATTTATAGCTAGGAGACAACTATAGTTAGGACAGAGGGACACTTCAAATAGAAAAAACAGATTGACCAAAGTATCGAGGTAAGAAAGTGTGAGGCAAGTATGTAAACAATGACATGTGTGTTTGGATGGATCATTGTAAAATACATGCCTAAAAATGTAAGTTCAGTTATTTCATGCAGGGTTTTTATTTTATTTTTTAATTTTTTAAATATATATATATATTTTTAATTAAATCTTTATTGTTCAGATTATTACAGTTCCTCTTTTTTGCCCCATAGCTCCCCTCAACCCGGTTCCCACCCCACCCTCTGCCCTTACTTCCCCCACTGTCCTCATCCATAGGTGTACGATTTTTATCCAGTCTCTTCCTGCACCCCCCACACTCCTTTCAAGTCTCCTGTACTCTGTCGACCACTGAGCACACAAACACAGGCAAAATTTTGCAGGGTTTCTAAACTCCAAGTTAAGATCCCTTGGTGTAGTGGAAATTGTATAGCAGTCACAAGTGAAGAAGTTGTTCAGTTTTCAGTCATTCATCTTATATTAACCTTGTCTTTTATTTCACCTGGGGTTTCTTTTAACAGGTTGTTGTAAATGTTAATTAAACAAACAAGTGCTTTGTGAAAAAAAAAATTGTAAAGTTATATATAAAAGCTGGATTTTAAATATTATGTTAGAAAAACAATGACTTCTAACATTTTGTCAGAGTAACAAAGAAAACCAATCATATTGTAAAGCCATATTTAATTATTAAATTGCTCATAAAAGACTACATTACTGTAATTGCTCTGTATTACAGTTTAATCTAAAGTATAAGTACTGAAGTAGAATACAAAAGAAACACACAACATTCCTTTTCCTTAAGAAGCTAATAATTTGCTGGGGAAAAATACGTTTATAGAGGATAAAGCAGTCACAAAACATTGTGCCAAGAAATACAGTGTTTAAACTAGACTGCCTAAGAATTGTTAGCATTTGTTGTATTGAAAACCAGTTATATTTTTTAAAATGTAAATTATTTTGATCTGTTCATTTTATGTGAAATTCATAAAATAACATCAAAAATTAAGGATATGGAATTCTAAAATAACTTTAAATTTTACCTAATTTATTAAATCTCATTTTACACAGAAAAAAATTGATTTAGTAAAACTATTAACTATTCACAGAATAGAAAAGAACCCATCAAAAGTCAAGAAGTCGAACAAGCCGTAGCTGGTTTGGCTCAGTGGATAGAGCTTTGGCTTGTGGACTGAAGGGTCCCAGGTTCCATTCCAGTCAAGGGCACATGCCTGGGTTGCAGGCTCAATCCCCAGTAGGGGGCGTGCAGGAGGCAGCCAATCAATGATTCTCTCTCTTCATTGATGTTTCTATCTCTCTCCCTCTCCCTTCCTTGCCGGGAACCAATTCCAGCATGTCATAATTTCAAGAGTTTCATCAAAAGGTTGATGAGACTTGGGGACTCAACAGGGTTGAGTCATACATAGTCACCTGTTGGGAATGGCTAAAGGCATTTCCCCAAACCTGAATAGGAAACTGATTGTGGCTGCCAGACAGTTAAAGGACATCTTAATCTACATGTTATTGCCTCCTACTGGCCAAACACCTGAACAGCCATAGGCTAATTCCCCCAAACTGACAATGTTTCTGTACCTTTTGAAACCTTACCCTTTGAAGTGTATTATCTCCACCTTGCCTTAGGACAAATTGTGTTAATAAAAGCAAGGGTCCTAGACAAGGAGGGAGTCTTCAGTTCCTTTAGCTGAAGGTCCTCTGACCCCCAATGCCTTTCAAAATTATATTTCGTCTCCGGACTCTTTATTAGTCTCTGGATTCCTATGTCATCTACGCACAGCGCCTTTTCCAGATTCCTGAACGCTTCTTGATGCTGGGATAAGAACCCTGGCACTTCCTGTCTGAAATCAATAAAAATATATTTTTAAAAAAAAGTTGAACAAAAAAGGTGTTGAATTTACATCAGCTCTCAAAGAGTCAGTTATTTTATTTCTTGGGAATCAATTTTCTTTATTTACTTTGAGTTTGAGAGGAATAGAATTTTTAGTGAAAAATCATTAACCTTTAAAATAGTTTCAGAGCATGCATTTATAAGGTATCCTTTGTTCTCCTAATTTATAGACTAATTAATGGATGAGACTAGTAATTTTCCATAGATTCTTTTAAAAGATGTTAAATATCTACCAAGATTATTTTTCTCTTAGTTTTTTTCTGCTGTTTTTAAGAACTCAGCATTGTCTTGTTTTCTCATATTTCTAAGTTAAGCAGAAAGAGTATTTTTTTAATTAAATTGCTTTCATTATAGGCTATCCATTTACCTGCTGAAACAATGAGAATAGTGCTGGAACGCAGCTACAATGATTTGCGTCTTCTCACTGTGCCTAGTAAAACCCTGAAGGCCGAAGGTTTTTTTAGAAGTAACAAGGTATCTCTTATTTTTCCATTATTATTTTTTATGCTGGTAATAGCAAATGAAATTAAGTTTTAATATTATAAGCTCAACCTCTAGTGATATCCTTTGTAGTCAGGTCAGATCTGACTTCTTTCTGTCCTTTGAATTAGTCTTGCTGATTCTCCTTTTTGCCTTGATCATGAGCTTCGCCCACCTGGAGTGTTCTTTCTCTTCTCCCTACACTTTTTCAAGCCCCCGATTAGTTCTGCCTCTTTGATGAAGCTTTCATGACTATTTTTGTCCACAATGATTATGTCCTCTGAATTTTATTCATTCTTGAGCTTCTCCCATAAAGTAGTACATACTTCATTGTGAAAGTCAGAGGCATGCCTAGTATAGAGAAAATTATCATATTGCCTTCACTCTTTGCTTACTCATTTATCTCTGTTAAAAATGAGAAAGTTCATATTGACGCTTTTGTTTCATCTCTTTTTTTTGTTTGTTTGTTTCTTTTTTTTTTATGTTTTTTTTTTTTTTTGTTTCATCTCTTGATGTCACTCTGCATTTCATTATTTATCATTTTTCCTATGTATTTGTTTCTAACGCCATTGGTTTTCTCTGGATAAATTGTATTCAAGTTTCCTTGTTTGTCATTTTTATTTATCACCTTTTTCAGGCTCATTTTTCTTGATTTTTTTTTATCTCATTTAACCATTTTTAGTATTATTGAGTAACCCAATTGTAATTTTTATTTACCTGTATTTTCTTTTAATACTTTTGTGTGGTGTATTTGTGTGTAACATTAAAAGTTCTAATCTACCTTAATATTGGTTTAGGGTAAGGAGTGGGAGAGATGTATTTTTCTTTTCTTTAAATGGTTAACTGTTAGTCCTGATATGTAACATTTATTGAATAATAGTTATATTTTTATGCAAAACTCAAAACACTATTCATAATTGCCAATTTATATATGTGCATTTCGTTTCCTAAGCTTTACTATGGAAAATTTCAAGCATACATAAAAGTAGAGAGAATAGTGTAATGAACCCCAGGTACTCATCATCTAGCTTCTATAATTATCAATTTTCGTTTCATCTATATCCAACTACCTACTTCTTCCAGATTATTTAAAAAATATCCCTAGCATCATATCATTTCATCTAAGTAATCCAAACATATATCTTTAAAAGATGAGAACTCTTTTTAAAAACATAACTATAATTACATTATTACACCTAAAAAATTAACAGAAATGTCTTAATATCAACCAATATATATCTAGTAAGTATTCAAATTTCCATGATTATCTTATAGCAATTTTTTTTCAATAGGATTTGTCTGTTCAAATCAGGATTCAAATAAAGTTCATAATATCTCAAGTCTATTTTTATTGTTTCCTTGCAATTAATTTGCTATAGAATCAAATTTGTCGATTAGATTTTTTTTCTGTAATCTGGATTTTGGCCTTGCATTCCCAAGATATCTTTATACATG
This sequence comes from Myotis brandtii, assembly GCF_000412655.1. Lineage (NCBI taxonomy): Eukaryota > Metazoa > Chordata > Mammalia > Chiroptera > Vespertilionidae > Myotis > Myotis brandtii. The sequence continues at coordinate 3,975,232 of NW_005366171.1, forward strand.
TTCCTCTATCTGTATTCATGCTAAGCTTTGATTTCCTAAAGAGCAAGATATGGATACAGAAATTTCCTGAAAATGGACAACCCAATAAATAAGATACCTGCATGTGTCTGTCCATCTCTTATCTTAGCACAGTTTTATAGCTAATTGTAAATACATATGAACAATATTTATTTTGTATAATCCGAAAAACCATGCATGTGTCTTTTAGAAGCATTATCATCCCAAAATGTATCACTTATTATGTATGCACTGTCTGGTATTGACATGATATGATGAATGAGAATGTCACTAAAATTAATGATGCATTATAACTAATGATGCAGTATAACTCTTTTGACTTACTATTTAGGTGTTTGTTGAAAGTTCTGAAACTTTGGATTACCAGATGGCCTTTACCGATTCTCATTTGTGGAAACTCCTGGATCGGCATGCAAATACAATCAGATTATTTGTTTTGCTACCTGAGCAATCCCCAGGATCTTATTCCAAAAGGACAGCATACCAGAAAGCAGGGGGTGATTCTGGTAATGTGGATGATGATTGTGAAAGAGTCAAAGGACCTGTGGGGAACCTAAAGTCTGTGGAAGCTATTCTAGAAGAAAGCACTGAGAAACTCAAAAGCTTGTCACTGCAGCAGCAGCAAGATGGAGATAATGGGGACAGCAGCAAAAGTACTGAGACGAGTGACTTTGAAAACATTGAATCACCTCTTAATGAGAGAGACTCTTCTACATCGGTGGATAATAGAGAACTCGAACAGCATCTTCAGACGTCTGATCCTGAAAATTTTCAGTCTGAAGAACGATCAGACTCGGATGTGAATAATGACCGGAGTACAAGTTCAGTGGACAGTGATATTCTTAGCTCTAGTCATAGCAGTGACACTTTGTGCAATGCAGATAATGCTCAAATCCCTTTGGCTAATGGACTTGACACTCATAGCATCACGAGTAGTAGAAGAACTAAAGCAAATGAAGGAAAAAAAGAGACATGGGATACAGCAGAAGAAGACTCTGGAACTGATAGTGAATATGACGAAAGTGGCAAGAGTAGGGGAGAAATACAGTACATGTATTTCAAAGCGGAACCGTATGCTACAGATGAAGGTTCTGGGGAAGGACATAAATGTATGTACTTAAAAAGGAAAAAGATCCTTTAAACAGTATCAATTTATACTCAGTGTATTTAAACTTTTAGTTTAAAAAATCAGCTAAGAGTTAGGTACTTTGTTCTAAGACCACCTGTAACTTCCTGGATTATAAGACTATTCCTATCACCTTAGTTTTCACTTTCGATGCAGTTATAGTGAACAGGGAACAGCATTCTTAGACCTGTGAAACACATTAGACCTTTGCCAGTAATGATGTCAGAACTCTGGTAAGATGTTATTTTTAAAAAAGAATATTTTAAAAGGGAAATAACTATGATAAAAATACTAAATAAAGCAGTATGAAATAGTTTACAAAGTAAATAATATACAAAAAAATAAAAAGGACACTTTAGAAAATGCTTTACTCAAATGTACTCAATGCCCAGAAAAATGTTTGTTTCTCTTCCCTTTCCTCCATCCCCCAATGCAAACAACTCCCCTCCAACACCCTAAAAAGTACATAACTAATTGAAAAAGTCAGAGAAAGGAAAGGTGCTTTTGTTTTTTTAAGTAAGTAGGTCCAAATAACACTGGAAACATGACATTTACACATACAACTTGCAGAAACTGAAGTGAGAAAATGTGAATTGGTGGGCCTAAATGGAGACAGAGAAACTCTATTATAATAATGCTTTAAATTTCTATGGAGTTTTTTTCTCTCGTAAGGCTCATTGACTTACATTATTTCATTTAGTTCTCATTAGCTGCATAAAATTGATGTAGATGCTTTTCACTGATGAGGAAACTGGCTCAAATAGGTTAAATAGTTTGCCTGAAGTCACAGAGCTAGTAGGTCACACTACTGGGATCAAACTCGGGTTTTCTGATTGTAAGCCTAGTGTGTCTTCTACCACCTCGTAACTACTACCACTGCTCCTTACTTTCCTAACGTCATAGTAAAAAAATTAGCCAGTAGCTACTGTGCTTTTTTACCATTTTCAACCCTGCAAGAGCATTGGAGAAATTAAAACTAGTTTCTCTTTAGGCAAAGGTTAGAAATTGTGGGGAAGCACGGGAGAGGCAGTTACTATATATCTGGCACTGTGCTCAAAGCATGATAACGATACTACCTCATTGAATTCACTGTAAAGCTATGAGGTAGGTACTATTATCATCTATTATTATCTTTATTTTTCAAATGAAGAAATGGTGGTACGGAGGCTGACAGCTTGCTCCATATCAAGGAAGCAGAAGAGATAGGGTTGGAACCCAGCCAGAGCCCACACTTTACTGTGTAGAACTAGAAATATGCCTATTTGGAAAGAATTCCTGGACATGTGTGTTTGATTCAACAGCTGAAATAAGCACTTAAATATATCAGAACATTTAAAGCTGTCAGATTAACCTATCATATACTCAGTGTCCATGTATTTTATCCATCTAATGTTTTATATTAGCTAAAAGTCAAATAATTGAAAAGGGTGCTTTTTCCTGCTTACAGTACAATAAAAAGTATACGATCTGTTCTATTTGTATCCTGAGAGGTTACTTTTACAGTTTTGTTTATGTTTTGTTTTTTGTGTGCTTAGGGTTGATGGTGCATGTTGATAAAAGAATTACCCTGGCTGCTTTCAAACAACATTTAGAGCCCTTTGTTGGAGTTTTGTCCTCTCACTTCAAGGTCTTTCGAGTATATGCCAGCAATCAAGAGTTTGAGAGCGTCCGACTGAATGAGACACTTTCATCATTTTCAGAGGACAATAAGGTTGATTAAAATAATTTTCAATAATAAGAGTATTTTAAATGATAGAAAAGAAAACATCTTGTACTACATCCAAGTAAGGTGAACTAGACACCCTAAATGGATAATTTGATGTTTAGTGGTTATTTGTTGTTGGGTGCTTTTTCATTCATCTAAATGTTAAATATTAACTGTGTCAGTTACTGTTCTAGGTGCTGGGGAATCAGAGGTAAAAGATATATCTGTTCTCAGAGCCCATTATCTAGAGAATTTGGGAAAACAAGCGAAACAGTGGGTGAAAATGGATTGTTTGTTCTGCTGAGAAAGTACATCTAAAACATGTTTTTAATTTATAGATTACAATTAGACTGGGAAGAGCACTTAAAAAAGGAGAATACAGAGTTAAAGTGTACCAGCTCCTGGTCAATGAACAAGAGGTAAGTAATACACTTAAGAGCAAGATAAGGTCACTTTTATTAGTTATTAAAAACATACAATGCAGAAATTTTATTACTAGTCATTTCTTTTTATCTCTCTAAAGCAGAAGCGGGCAGACTTTTTCTAGGATGTCTTTTAGTTGTGCAGGCCATACTGCCTCTGTCGTAGCTACTCAGTTCTGCCATTGTAGCACGAAAGCAGACATAGAGACATAGACTATATGTAAAACCAATGCAAGTGGCTCTGTCCCACTAAAATTTTTTTTATAAAAGTAGGCAGGGGATGAATGTTGCTGTCAGGTCATTTTTTGTTGTGCCTCTGCTCTGAAGTGTTGCTACGAACGTTGGAGTGAGGCAAAAATTTCCTGCTTTTCAAAGGGTATTTTGTTTTCTGGGAATGCTTGTATAATGCTACAGGTGGATAGCACTTTACCTGTAGAGTTTATAGGTTCTTTTTGTGTTCAGAGCATCATTTTATATTTAACAAGCATTTACCTAGTGTTTATTATGCACTCTAAGGGCTTACAAGTATTAACAAGTATTAAATCTTTTAAGTCTGTAACCACTATATGTTATTCCCATTTTATAGATGAAGAAATAGAGGCAGAGAAGTTGAGTAACTTGCACAAAGTCATAAAACTTGCAAATGGTGGATTAAGGTTCTAACCAGGCTATGTTTTTAGGGAGTAATCAATAAAATATTTTAGTTCCTATAATACATAACCAGAAAAATAAGGCAAAGATCCTATTTCCATGATGTTTATATCTTATTGGGGACCTAGACAAATGTGAAAAATACATAAGAGGATAAATTTTTCATGAAATAACTTTATTCATTCAACAAACATTTTATTGGGCACCAACCATATCTCTTACATGTGATCCATTACAATCATTTTGACTTATATGTTTCTTCCAAATTCGGGTCTTGTGGATATTATATGTCTCTTTTGAGACAATTAATGAATGTTACTTGGAGAATTAGTATGTATTTCTCTTATTTTAGTCCATAAAGTGATTCTTTTTACATTCAAAATTATCATCACTTTAATACAAAAAGGGAAATATGAATTTGTTATTTTAATCTTTACAGTGACTTAGTGAGGAAGATACTGTCCCCAGTTTTATAGATGAGAACTCTGAGACACAGGAATATTAAGTAAATTTACTCAAGATAACTAAGTTAATAACTAGGAGCTCCAGTGGCGCAATCGGTTAGTGCGTGGTACTTATAAGTTAATAACTAGTGGAGCCAAGATTTGAACCTAGGAAGATACCTTAGACACCTAAACTGAGGCCCATAATTGTCACAGTATAAAGTGTAAATAAAATGTCTTGTTAATCTTATTTTAATGTATAACTCAAGCTCTAATTATTTATGTTTCTAGCCATGCAAGTTTCTGCTAGATGCTGTGTTTGCTAAAGGAATGACTGTACGGCAATCAAAAGAGGAATTAATTCCTCAACTCAGGGAGCAATGTGGTTTAGAGCTCAGTATTGACAGGTAAAGTAAAAACACAGTGTAATTAGTGACTTGAAGAAAGAACGTGTGCCAAATTATATGGATTTGTGTGATTTTCTAAAATTAGAAGAATTAAAAAAAATTCCTATAGTATTCAGAATTTTAGCACTGCAAATTAGTTTAATAGAACTAAGCAAAAGTGCTAGAGTTGCATTTAAATTTCCTCTGTAGAATACTACTAAATCTGAAGTATTGGGAGCATTTTATTTTCCCCAAATTTTAATAAATAACCATTTGACTTAAGCATAATTAATTTTCCTTGATGTCAGATTTATGTCATTTTTTAAAATTAAGAATTTCAAATTATAGTACTTTAAAATGTCTTATCACATTTGTAGGTTTCGTCTAAGGAAAAAAACATGGAAGAATCCTGGCACTGTCTTTTTGGATTACCATATATATGAAGAAGATATTAATATTTCCAGCAACTGGGAGGTTTTCCTTGAAGTTCTTGATGGTATTACCAATATTTTTGTGGGGGGAAAATCACTTGGAAATGCTCTATAATTAATAGAAGGCTATAGTTTTTTTAATCAAATAATGAGTTTCTTCTATCTTTTCTCTAGCTCCCATTTGCCTTTTAAATGTTCCCTTTGTGCTCTGATTTTTTAAAATATTCCTTCTTACAGGGAAGTTGCAATTTCAAGATTGTATTTTTAGTACTTTTTATAGAAAATGTTAAAAATATTTTCTTAGCCATGTTTGTTATTTAGTTTCTTTTTTCGTTATGGCTTATTTTGTTTTGATAATTCATCAGAGATTTAGAGAAAAATGACCTGTTTCCTAGGCTTTCTTAATAAAGTACCACAAAGGGGGTAGTTTAAACAACAGAAATGTACTGCCTCCCAGTTTTGGAGGCTGGAAGTCCGAGATCAAGGTGTCAGTAGCGTTGGTTCCTTCTGAGGGCGAATTTGTTCCATGCTTCTTTCCTAGCTTATGGCGATTTGCTGGTAGTCTTTGGTGTTCCTTGCCTTGTAGATGTATCATTCTAATCTCTGCCTTCATCTTCACATGATGTTCTCCCTGTGGGCTTATTTATCTCTACCAAAATTTCCCTATAGTATAAAGACACTAGTCACTTTAAGGCTTACACTAATGATCTGAATTTAACTTGATTACCTCTGTAATGACCCTAGTTCCAAATAAGGTCACATTCTGAGATACTGGGGTATTAAGACTTCGGTAAGTATTTGGGAGGGGGGCCAATTCAACCCATAACAGTTACCTAGAGGAGGTACTTATGTTTGTCATACCTCCTGGTGTTATCAACATTGGTATATTTAAAGTATTATTTTTCAGAGGAAGTAGTGGGAGGAAAGTTGGCTTTTAGGAGATTATATCAAGAGAAGCAACGGGTTTTCTATATATATTCTTTTGTGACTTTGCTATCACTTAGAAATATTTTAATTTCCTTTGTTTTCCCATAGAAATTAAAATATAAGTTCTGAATGTTTCTATATATGATTGTGATAGTTTTCAGAAGGCTCAGTAATACTAACACTTCACCTATTTCAGGTCTAATTTGGTTTAAATTTTAATGGTTGAAATTTTGATTAAATGACAAGTTATGGGGAGATCAGGAAAAATCAGGATACTGTATGCTGTTGCGTGTAAGGAAGTGTTTCAGGATGTTATTTCTTCTCTGAGTGTCTGGGGCCTTAGAGAATAATTACCGTGTCTGGGTAGGCCAGGAAGAGATCATGAAGAATGCAGAAGTCACCCTTCCTAGGAAGGATTGATTATGTATTAGCAAAGATGGGTTAGCCAGAAAATGTTACTGAACGGTGGGTGCCTGCATCAGTATCATTCCAATATATATTTTAGCATCAAATAGTTGGGTAAGAAGTAAGTCGTAGAATTAAATCTAAGAAGCATTTATTGACCTGTTATTTGCCAGGCATTGCTAATCCTTGGTGCTACAAAAATGAATAAGCAACTAGTGATTGCCTTCCAGATGTACATAGTCTGTGGGTGAACCAGAACTTGAAACCTGTAATTCCAAAATGATAGGTACTAAGGACCAAATCAGTACAATTTGTTCTTATATGTACCAGAGAGAAAGGTAACAATTGAGCTGGGTTTTGAGAAAACGGTAAATTTTTGGGGTATAAATTTAAAGAGAAGAAGTAATGACAGCTTGAGTAAATAAAGGAGGTAGAGTGAAGACGATGTGATTACGATTTCAGATTGTGGATAGTAGCCAATAGAGAAGCAAAGATCGGAGAACCAGAGAAGAGAGTAATTGGTAGAGCAGTGCTCAGCAGGAGTCAGGAGAGAATGGGATTAGGAATACTGGTGGAAGCAGAGCTTGCAGAAGAGTTAGGAATTATCTTCTGAGACTGGAGGGGAGAGTAAATATTTCATTCTCAAATACTCCTAGGGATAATTGGTTTCTTTTATGCCCACTTTGTAAGAGTAACACTTGAAGTAAATCCTTTTGTTTAGTCAGACATAGGAAAAGTCAAATTAGAAACTCTAGAGAAAATACTGTGCTAGCCTAATCTTGTACGTTCATAGGGGTGGAGAAGATGAAATCCATGTCACAGCTTGCAGTTTTGTCAAGACGGTGGAGGCCCTCTGAGATGAAGTTGGATCCCTTCCAGGAGGTTGTGTTGGAAAGCAGTAGTGTTGATGAGTTGCGAGAGAAGGTAAGTTCATTTTTAACAAAATGAGCTAGTATACATTTTGTATTTTTCTCTATATTGCCTAAGAGGTATCCTAGGAAGTGAGTGCCAGATACTGACACAGCAACCTTTCTTTCTTTGTCTCTGTCACATTTTATGACACCTTGAATCAAACATTCTAGTTGTTTCTTAAGGCTCCCGATGCCTTGAAAAATAACATTGGCTTCTGACCATTCAGAAATGGACCCTCACTTTCTGTTATTTCGATCAACTTTGTCCTAAGTCAGTGGTTCTCAACCTTCTGGCCCTTTAAATATAGTTCCTCATGTTGTGACCCAACCATAAAATTATTTTCGTTGCTACTTCATAACTGTAATGTTGCTACCATTATGAATCGTAATGTAAATATCTGATATGCAGGATGGTCTTAGGCAACGCCTGCGAAAATGTCGTTCGACCGCCAAAGGGGTCGCAACCCACAGGTTGAGAACCGCTGTCCTAAGTAGTTAGGATTAGTTAGAAGTTACCAGAGTAAATTGCTGTATGTATTAAAAAAAAAAAAGAAAGAAAAGAAAAAGAAGAGGGAGGTAAAATTTGGTAGAGAATCTAGATGAAAGTCTCTTTTGAATGTATTTTATTTTTTTTAATATATATATTTTTATTGATTTCAGAGAGGGAGAGAGAGATAGAAACATCAATGATGAAAGAGAATCATTGATTGGCTGCCTCCTGCACACCCCATACTGGGGATCAAGCCTGCAATCCAGGCATCTGCCCTGACTGGGAATTGAACTGTGACCTCCTAGTTCACAGGTTGATGCTCAACCAGTCATGCCGGCCAGGCTGAATTTTTTATTTTAAAGGTGAGAGTTCTAAGGATCTCTGGGAAAAGAGTGAATTATTTAGAAGCAATACTAGGACAACTGGCATTTGGGGGAAAAAATTATTTTGATACTTTACACTAAACACAAAAATAAATCATAAATGTATTAAATTTATATTAAAAAGTTAATAAAGTGATAAATATACCAGATGAAAATATTTTTATAATCCTGGAGAGGGAAAGATATTTATAAGCATAATACAAAAAGCTAAAAAAAAAAAAGATATATAAAAGTTAAATAATGGCAAAGTACATGAATAGGCAATTTGTTGAAGAAATACAAGTTAAAACAACAGCATTTTCACTTCTTATAATTGATGAAAATTTAGAAAGTCGGTGAATACCTAAAGTCATCAAGGTAACAGGAACTATTGTACACCTTTGATAAGTGGTTAAATTGACATAATTTTTTTCACGGTTCAGTTGGGCATGATCAACATTCCACATGTGCAGTTCCACATCTAAGAACTCAGTTCAAAAATATTTGTAGAAATAGGTCAGGATATTCATGGAAGTGTATAGTATAGCAGTGTAACTGGGAAAAATTTAAAATAGGCTCAATGTCCACGTCAGTTGGAAATAAAATAGTTCAACTGTTGACGAGAATGCGATTACTCCATATCCTATTCTTATAATAGAATAATTGTTCTTATAAAGTAAATGTATTATATAGATATGTTTTATAAATAAAGTTTTATGTATTAGAAATTTTTTCATATAGTTTATATATGCAAAGGAAAAGGCCTAGAAGGAATATACTAAATTTATATTTCTAGGACATGGCATTTGCAGAGCAGATAGACAAAATAATTTCACTTTCTCCTTTTTTTCTAATTTTTTTATATCAAATGTATATTACTTTTTTTGAAAAAAATCCAGCTATTTCTATGTTTGTTGGATGAAAGGAAAATAACTTTTTAAAGTAAATTTATATTTTAAATGAACTCATATGATGTTTTCTTTTATAGCTTTGTGAAATCAGTGGAATTCCTTTGGAAGATATTGAATTTGCCAAGGTAAAGCCCTGAGAATGTTTGCATTGGGTGACTAGTTGGCATTAAACATGGTTAATGGCCTGGTTTGTTCCTTCATTCTCCTTAGGGTAGAGGAACCTTTCCCTGCGATATTTCTGTCCTTGATATTCATCAGGATTTGGATTGGAATCCTAAAGTTTCTACCCTGAATGTCTGGCCTCTTTATATCTGCGATGATGGTGCAGTCATATTTTATAGGTAACATGCACAATGTTTTTGTTATTTCTAGTGATATAACATTTTTGTTTTGCATAAATGTCATTTATAGAAATATAATGAGAGAGCCACACATTTCATTTTTGAAATTTTTCTAGTTGCCATATTTAAAAAAATAAAAAGAAACAGATGAAATTCATTTTAATAAAATATTTTTAACCCTGTATGTCCAAAATATTATGATTACAACATGTAATCAATATAAAGTCATTTGTGAGGTATTTTATGCTGTTTTCTTGTCGTAAGTCTTAGAAATACTGTGTATATGCTATACTTCCAGCACATTTTAATTTTGATCAGGCACATCTACAAGCAATCAATAGGTACATGTGGTTATTGGCTGACATGTTGGACAACACAGATGTAGAGGACAAAGGAGTCATTGGAGCTTGGCAGATACAGGTTCAAATTTAGCTTTGTTATTTATCTAACTCCTCATCTGTAAAGTGGTGACAGATTTTATGAGAATTAGAACTATTATTACATTTTTGAAAACTGGCACAGTGCTTGTTATTAAATAGATGTTCAGAAATGATAGCTTTTATTCTAATAACATGGAAATTGTGCCAGTTTTAGAAGTGAGTGCTATACTAATAAACACATTAGAAATCTACAACATCTTAGTATATGAGATTAATTTCATTGGTGACAGCAGATTTCACTTTCTCACTGAGGAGCATTATAGTATTCAAGCATAAATTAATAGAGGCAAGTGGCTATACTGGCCTAATGTGTCATTAATATTTTAAATGTAGGGATAAAACAGAAGAATTAATGGAGTTGACAGATGAGCAAAGAAATGAACTGATGAAAAAAGAAAGCAGTCGACTCCAGAAGACGGGACATCGAGTAACATACTCACCTCGGAAAGAGAAAGCACTAAAAATATATCTGGATGGAGCACCAAATAAAGATCTGACTCAAGACTGACTCTGCTAGTGTAGCATTTTCCCTGGGGGATTTGGTTTTAATTAGATGGTTCACTGCTACTGTGTAGTGCCATTATGGCAGGACATGGTTAGGGGTAACCCCGTGACACCAGCACTGATTGGACTGCCCTTCACCAATCAGAAGCTCAGTGCCCAATGGGCCACTGTTTTGACTTGGAATCATGTTGTGCACTATAGTCAAATGTACTGTAAAGTGAAAAGGGATGTGCAAAAAAATAAAAGCAAAAACAAAACCTGCTACTAGAAAAGGGGAAAGGGGAATGAGTAAATGTCTTTTTGCGGACAAATGTGCACATAGCCGCTAGTAAAACTAGCCTCAAACAGGATGCTCATAGCTTAATAATAAAAGCTGTGCAAAGGCCATGAATGAATGAATTTTCTGTTTATTTCACTGATACACACATTACCTCATTGACAATTTGTAAGTAAATTCAACGTGTGTTGACTCTTGGAAAGCAGCAAAAATAGGAGCTGAAGAAGGAAATTCTTAGAACCAGCCGTAACCCAGTAAAGAATTGTGAAGTTGTGTTTTCTTGTTTCATTTTTTGCGAAGTATAAAGAACATTATTCTGGAACACCAAAACATTTCCCTTAGACTGCTCCCAGCAGATGGCAGCTCAAATTGCTGAATATTGTAATTATAACTGTACTTAAGTTATGGATGTAGACAATACATTTCACTCGTTCATTCAGCATGTAAATATAATTGATCCTATTGGGTTATCCTAATTGCAGTTCACCTATTTCCCGTGGTTCTTTTCACATGTCATTCATGATGTACATTTGTGTACATTGAGAAGTATAGCAGTTTGTAAATGTACTCCTCGGTGAGGTTCCTCAGTGCTGGGTCCCATACGGTTGTATTTGCCCTTGTTAATGAGGTTTTTCTGTTCAGTGGCTTCAGTTTTATTTCTTTTTGTACATTACTTTTGAAAATATACTTCAAGTTTGAATCTTCCAGAACCCTTGTAAATCCCACTTTAATTTTTGGAGTTGATTTGTAGTTACACGTAGTTTGACTTTGGGGAAATGTCTTAACATCGTGTTGAATAAACTTGCTAGTAAGTCAGGTCATAGCACAGGCTGATACAGTCAACATGATTTCATTGCAGAGTCGATTAGAGTCGGCAAGTTTTTGCTTTGCTAAATACAACTATTCAGTGAACACAATTATACGTACATTTTGAAAATGCCATCTAATTTATAAAAATCAATAAAAAGGTTTTGGTAAAACTTTTTCATGCCAGATGCTGTTTACAACAATGAACATGCCAATAAAACATTTGTTCATTCTGTTGTGTTATTTTAGTTATTCAACTTTTACGGATGAAGAATCTGGGTTAAGAATAGATTTGTTTTCTTTAAATATAACATTTTGTAATGTGTACTGAATAATTATCTCATTTCTATGATAAGGTATGTTTACAGTAAAGTTCCCATAAGAGATGAAAAGATGTTAATATTTAACTTTGGAGGATCCTGTCAATATCTGCAGTTTGAATATAATGACTTAATATAATATAGCTTAAAAGTCTCTTGGCATCCACAAGGATAAAAATCTTTTCTAAGGTATTTTTCTGGCTAATTTTTATTCCGTATAAACTATATAGCATTCTGATCACTTTGAAGTAGTGTTCCGGGTTTGCATTATTGGAATTGACAGTTGTCTCGCAGGAAAACTGGGAATGTGGTGGTGAGTTGTCTCTCAGGATCACGGACTTTCTTTGGTCCATACAGGCCTGCTTACTTTGGACATGGGGTTAATAAATGGGGTTTCTGATTTCAGGGACTGACTGGAGCAGAGGAGGCTGATTTGTAAACAAAACTGACTGTGAGCTTGTTTGATTTGGTTTCGTTTAGTGTTCCTAAAAGAGTAAATGGTAAAATTCTTCTCATTCTGTGCCTTCTGCCCTGATTTTTGATTTGTGTTTGCTACTTTTAATTGCAGGCATATCACAAATACCAAGAGTAAAGAAAATTTCATTATAGAAAAGAAAGTTTAAACTCTTGTTTTTCAGTGCCCAATAGAGTGAAAACACAATGTTGCACTTAGTAATTTCAGTAAAGGGGGTGGTAAACTTTTCAAAATGAACTTGGGATAGGAACAGTAATTTGTGTAAGGGTATAAGGGAGATAAACGTGTGTC
>NW_005366171.1:3988135-4031281 GCF_000412655.1 Myotis brandtii
CCCCCCAGATTCAAACGATCCAGTGAGCACCTCTGAGGCCAAGAGGCAGAGCATTAACTGTGGACCAACTGCCCGCGCCCGGCAGGCCTGGAGCCTGGTTCGCCTGCTGAGTCTCCTGAGGCTGAGACAGGCCACAGGCAGTAAACTGACCCTGCTTCCACAGGCCACACTGAGGTTTCAAAGCGCTTTTACTGTGCGGCAGATGGGTTTGTGTCAGCCAGGACGCCCGTGAGAACTAGGCACCGACATTTCTGAGGCAGATGTTGAAGGCGAGGGGTACATTCTGGCCAAAGGAGGAAAAGCTATGGTTTCAGGACCATGCTGTGGTTAGCTGCTCTGTACAGAAGTTCGCTAAAAGTCCACTTCAGAAACTATGGAAGTGAAAAGACAATGGGATAAAAATGGTGAGTGAAGGAGGATCTACAATAGAATTCTACAATAGAATGTTCGGTGATCTCTTTTGTACTGTAATGGAAAGTACTTTAAAATTCTGAGAGAGCAGGATGAACCTGTGCCACAGCTAGAAAATGGTCAAGTAGCTATTGGTTACCAGGCTGCACTGTTAGGAATGGCTTTTCGACACATCTCTAGGCCAGGAGAGGAGAGAGCTACAGGCTTACAGTGTGGCCTGAGTTAAATGAGTGCACTAAATCTGGAAGTGACCTGTGAATGTATGGAATACAATAAAGTCTTTTATTCTGGTTTATTTGGCTACTGAAGTTCTCCCTCTGAATTTTGTTCTGCATCGAGACCCTACCCAGCTTTTTTGTGCTTATGACTTGCAAATTGTAGTCTAGAGTACATGTAATAGAGGCGAATCTGAATTAGCAAGTTTTTTGTTTGCTAAATAAAACTCCATCTAAACAATTCTGTGTAGTTTTTGAAAAACAAATCAATACTTTAGTCACTAGCCAACAGAAGGCCATAAATTCTTAAATGAAAAATAGTGTGTGTGTATAGTCTTCAGGGGGGTGGAGGGGGTTGTTTAAATCAGGTTTATAAAGGAGTTTGTTGTCCAAATAAAGCTTGTAACCAACTAGACTTAAGAGTACATGAAATCATGTCCCTTCAGTGTCATTCACCTGGGGAAGCAAGGTGCTGTGGTCATGTGGTTAGGTATAGTGTTCATTTTCAAAACTTGGCTTTGAGAAACACTCGAGAATACTGGACACAACCAAGAGTGTATTAAAGCAAGTGTGAGCATTTAGAAAAGAATGCAGCAGTCAGTAGGGGCGAGCAAGGAGGGCAGACAACACTGGGGCAGAATGCTCGCTCCCTCCTGTCTGCAAGAGACCCTGGCCTTCTGACTGGACATGGCTGAGGAGTCCCCTCCCCAGAGAATTACTAGTGGGCCCTGTGGCCTGGCCTGAGAGGTGGGGACCATACTCATGTGCTTTCCCTGCTCCCAGCCTGCTCCTTCCCCTGTCCAGAGGGCTCTTAGTTTTCCGCCTCTGATAATGCTGAAGGAACCCGTTTAATTAAGGAGTATCAACTTGAGATACAAATATGCAGTGTAACTGCCAGCCCTGTGTGCTCTGTCGAATGCAGTTTCCCACTGAAGTTGCTGTCATCCAGCTTAGTGCAGTCCTGTAACTTTTAAGTCACTTGGCATTATTAAAACAATCTGATCTTAGTAGTCATTCGATTTAAAGCACCCCCACCACCAAGCACAGCGCCCCTGCTTGGAGAGGAAAGGAGGGGGGCCAGTGCTCCGCTCTCCCCACCGCTCCTCCTGCACCAGCTCAGACAGGAGGAGGGTAAAGACATCCCCTCACACTGCAGCCTCCTCTTGGTCATAGTGAGGATCCTGTCTATTCATTCACTGTGAAGAGGTGCCCAGCAGGTCCTACCAGACAAGGACTCAATTCCAAACAGCACTGGAGTTTATGCAGGCACGAGGCCTTCCTGTGAAATATGTACTATTTGTCCCATGCTGCCCTGGTCCTCACTGAGCCTTTCACCCTTATTCCATCTTCCATCCCTCCCTCTCGGGATGAGTGCTCTTAGAGTCTCTCCTTTTTGCCTCTGTTCCACTCTGCATAGCTGCTCCAGCACACCACCTCTTGCCCCTGGTGCTGCTCTGGTCAAGTGGCAAGTCAGCAGGACCTGCAGCTTCTGCACTGCCACCCCCCCCCCCCCCCCCCCGCCCAATGTGTCAGTAGCTCCCGTACACATTTCGTGCTTCTCTTGAGTTTAGCTAAAGGAAGAAGTCTAATTCCCCTCCTTCTTGGGAGTTCGAGGGAAATAGCCTGTTTTCGACACACTAACTCCCCCAGCAGGGATTTCTTACCCCCTTTCCGGTCTATCCACAGAACAGTTGTGCTGCTGCTGAAATGCACCTCAGCAAGACCTGCACGGAGGGACCTGCTCCACAGCTGTTGGCCTCTGAACTTCGAAACCCAGTCTAGCAATCAAAGTCATCTCAGAATAATCGAGTTACGTTTCTAAAGGCGATAGACCACAGGAACACTTAATGCCCCTTTTCTGATCCCACACCACAGGATTCTCTTTTCTAAAAATATATTTTTATTGATTTCAGAGAGTAAGGGAGAGGGAGAGATAGAAATGATGAAAGAGAATCATTGATCGGCTGCCTCCTGTATGCCCCACACTGGGGATCAAGCCTGCAACCCGGGCATGTGCCCTGACTGGGAATCAAACCATGGCCTGGTTCATAGGTCGATGCTCAACCACTGAGCCACTCAGGCCAGGCCCCTTGCTTCTCTAACTCTCATTCTTCTGCCCTGTATCCCTTTCTCCTAACTGTGTCAAAAACCTAAAGAACCAGGCTCATGAGGCAGGAAAAGCCAGACAGGAGGGGGAAAGAGAAGGAGAAGGAACTAAACAGAGAGAACCCGCGGCCACTGTTTCTGTCCCATCACACTCCTCCTGCTCATTCTGCGGCCTTGTGGGTGAACAGGCCAGCGAGGAAAGTCAGGACAGAGACAGAGCCTGCTCCTCACGCCCAAACATGGCATTTTCCAGTCTTGCTTTTAACAGAGCCGTACACTGGGCTTGGAAACGTAGGTGGGTTGGGTTCACAAAGCCGTAATTTGTTCCCCTTTTGGCTTTTGTTCATCATGCCAGTATCTCCTACATCAGGTAGGAATGCTTTGGGCTTCCAATAACAGAAAAAAATAACAGCACCTTTATAATAACCTTGGTGGTTCATTCAAAACGGACTCCAGATGTGGCTGATAGCAGGAGTGCTTTACTCTTCAATGCCATCCAGGACCCGGTCATCCTCCTGTGGTAGATAAAATAATGGCCCCGAGTGATGTCATCACGGTTAGGACTTCACCGTGGAAGAGTATTCTGGGTTATCTAGGTGGGCCCAATTTAACTCTATGAGTCATTAAAAGTAAAAAACCTTTCTCAGGGGCAGGGAACCAGACGATGACTCCTGAAAAGCACTCTACCTATTGTTGTTGACTTTAAAATATATTTTATTGATTTTTTTACAGAGAGGGAGGGAGGAGAGGGGTAGAGAGTTAGAAACATCGATGAGAGAAAAACATCGATTCAGCTGCTTCCTGCACACTCCCTACCTGGGATGTGCCCACAACCAAGGTACATGCCCTTGACCGGAATCAAACTTGGGAGCCTTCTGTCTGCAGGCCAACGCTCTATCCACTGAGCCAAACCGGTCAGGGCTATTGTTGTTGACTTTAAAGAGGAAGGGGGCCATGTGTCAAGGGATGAGAGTGACCTCTACAGGCTAAAAGAGGCAAGGAAATGGTTTCTTCCCCCAAGGCTTCCAGTGAAGAATGCGCCCCACCTCACACCACCTTGATCCCCAATCACTGACCACAGATGGCTCCCCCAGTGCCCAATGGCACATCCTGAACCCCTGGACTCCAAGGCAGGGAACTGGGGGGGGCGGGGGGGCGTGGTGAGGCCTTCTAATTTATGCCTCTTTTCCTTTGTCACTCAGGAAAATAACCCTTCCCAGAAACCCTGGGTCATCCCTAGCTGCATGGGCAGCTGGATTTTCCAGCCTCTGTAGTGGGAGAAGGGCAGGGAACAGGGTTGGGAACAGCATTGGGTAGCTGAATCGACAGCATCTACCCTATCGTCTTGGGCAGGAACTCTGGCATTAAGATTCACGTACCAAACTTCACCGAACCCTTACCACATTCCATTTAGAATTGTAAGGAGATACACCAGCTACTCTGTATGTGGATTTCAGCCAAGTATTTTGCAAAGCCTCTCCTTTGCTTATATTTTTCTGGCTATGATAACAAAGTAGAGCAAGATAATATACCCGCATATAAGCTCCACGAGGAAGGAACCTAGTTTTATCTCATTGTCTCCCTGGCACTAAATATAGAGCCTGACATATAGTAGGTGCTCAATAAATTTTTTGATTGAAATAATTTTCAGCCTCTTCTCCAACCATTTGCTCAAATGTACCTTGTCTTCCAGCCACTATGAATTACTTGCTATTTCCCCTACATACTATCCCTCCTCCTTGCCTCCCTCCCTCTGCCCATGGCCCAGATGCCTTTTCCATTCCTTCTGGCCTCCTGATCAACTCCTATCATCCTTGAGAGCCAGTTCCCAGGCTAGGTCTCCCGAGCCACATTCTTTGAGGCACCGTAACATTCTGTTACGATATCGGTTTGACTGCTTATGTGTTATCAGTGCTGGGTTTAGTGTATCCTTCATTAGGCTGTGATGCCTTCAGGGTAGGGACCCTATCAGGATCAACTTGCACCCCCAGAGTATATCACAGCACCTGGTTCTGAGCAGGCTCTCTGTAAATATGTTGAATAATAAGAATGTACAATGATGATTTTAACATTCAACAGAGCTCTATATTTGATCTTAAAGTTATCACTTGATCCTGTGTATCCTGTACTTCATATTGTTTTTGACTTCCAGCTCTATCACTTAACCTTTCAGAGCCGCCATTTCTTCATCTGTTAAATGGAGAAAATACTCATGAATTCAATGAAGATTAAATGAGGTAATATAGGCAGCCTGCCACCCAGATGACCTTAATACACAGTAGCTTTATTATTACAGTCGTGTGATGGCCCAGAGTTGTTTGATTAAGGAACGCTACCAAGAAAAGGGACATACACACTCCATTTACTCTTTCAGAAGACAGTGCAATGTTGACACTCTTACAACTCACTCCCATCCCCGAATGGTTAACATTTCTAAAATATTTTGATGCTGAAAGAGGTGTGCTTCAGTTGTCTGGAAAGTGTACTTACCTGGAAGAGATGCAAGTCATTTCTATTTTTTTTTTTCTGGCTGAAAGGGTTTTTATATTTACTCAAAGTCAAAAGGAAAAAAGTCCAAGAACTACAAAAGAAGAGTTTAAGTGATTTATGCTTGATTTCTAAATGCAACATATGTGTATATACATCCCTTAAAACTCAAAGAAAGCATGCTTATACAATCAGGTGCAACTTTAAAATTTAATAACTCTGGATGGATACATGATGGAAACAGTCCATGACACCTGAAAAGATCGTCTGTGGCCCAGCACACAGTTCAGTGCTCAGTCTGGGTATTGCAGCCATGTTTCACAGAGCCGTGCTTGGTTTGATTTTCTCCATGTGGTTGATAATGGCCTGCAGTTGCTGGTAAGTGATTTTGCAAATTTCATTTATAATCCTGGCCCCACAATTACCCAAGTATTGTTTCTGGCAAGTTAACCTAAATATTATGCTCTGATCATGTACCTTCAGAGTGACTAATGTAACTAACTGCCACAGGGGACAGTGGCAATACCTCCTGTCTGGTAGAGATGTAGGAGCTAGTTTGACCTCCCTTCCAGATGTGCCTCAGAAAAAGAAAACTTTCATTTTTCGTCTTTGCCGGGGGTACTTGTGGTGGCACCGGGGCTGGTGGGGAGCAGTGGGGGAGCACTGGGCTGGGAGTCACCCTGGGTGAAACCCTGCTATGCTTTTCACAAGCTGTGTGACGTGGGCAAGCAGCTTGACATCTCTGAGCCTCTAAGATGCTGACGGTTGGGGAGAACGATGCCCCCTTCGCCAGGCTGTGGTGACAGCAGGACCGGATTGTGGAGGTGAAACTGCTTACCTGGCACAGAGGTAGGAGCTGAGTGGCTGCTAAAAAGCTGAATGCGTGTTACTGGGAGGACCACAGGACGTTTCCCCCGAAGGCACAGCGTACCTGTGCCCATGCGAAGAACTGCGTGAGGGTTTCATTTGTTGATTTTTTGCCAGGTTTATGTTTGCTAAACAGGGCACTCTCCTCCACGTGTATAAGCATCGACATTTCCCGAAAACTCGTCATGAGGAAATTCTGCATCCTTTTCTATCCCCTCCTTGGGGGCGGGGGGCGCATAGAACCAAATGGCATGTGCCATCTGCCAACCAGCGGCGGCAAAGCGGCCACCAACTGGACCTGTTTAGCAGCCCTGTCCCGCCTTCACCCGCACCCGGTGCTCCCCCAGGCAGCAGAACTGAGATGCGTGGGGTGCATTGTGGGGAGCTGGACAAGTGTGCAGCACCTCATCTTGTTTCAAGCCAGAGGGATAATGTTCTGGGAAGAGGCCATGGAAAAAAGCCTGGTGAGCCAACACCTAGAGGACACAGCTGGGGAAATAAATTAGCTACTTCTATTGCACGTCTACCCGCAGGACAGGCCTGGCTCTAAATCTCATCTCCCTCCAGCAGCTCAGCGGCGGCATCGGGCTCCCCGAGAGCCATTTCCACCGACAGGCTCCTCTCCAGGTCCTCCAGCTCCCGGCGCACCTCCTCAATGAAGCTGCCGTCTCCGTAATCGCCGGGGGCCTCTCTGGGCACCAGGCTCTTTCCGTCCTCCTCGTGGCCCCCCACGAAGGTCGGCTTGCACACGTAGACCAGGCTGTGGCTGGGGAGAGAGGGCTGTGGCTCAGCCAAGGGCCGTGTCTCCCCAGGGGCACAGCCAGCTCTCAACTTGGGGAGCCTGGGCCTGAGACAAAGGCTCTCCTTATACCCCCCAGTCTCCTCACCTACACGACCCCTCCTCTAGCATCTCTTCAACAGTCTGAACCGCCTGCCAACATCTTGCCTTAGAAAAGATTGCTGAGGGCGCTCACTTTCAGAGAATGTCCTCGAGGGGCAGCCCCCACCTTCAGGGGCAGGGCTGGCTTCCTGTCACTGACTCTCTCTGGCTCAGCATCCCAGGGGCAGGCCCTGAGGACAGGGGGGTCTGAGAGTTTACAGCCCCCGGCCCATCTGCGCCTTTGGACAGACACAGCCCTAACAGTGGGACAGGGCCCAACCACCTCTTCTGCTGGGCCTGGGGGAGGCCTGGGCCTGTGGGCAGGGAGCGGGTGTCTGCCCAGCCACCCAGGCCTCTGCTGGGAGAGAAGCTGGGTAACAGATGCTGAGAGGCCTGGGAGAAGCGCACTGAGGAACGGCCATGCTGCAGCCCTGGTGCTTCTTGGTCTCTCAGAGCCTCCAACCACGCTTGGTGCCCCCCCTTGGGGCAGGGCAGGCCCTCCGGGTTTCCCTCCTAATTCTCTGCAGGCGCCTGCTCAGCTTGTCCTTTGTCTAATGGGCCTGGGCTCCCCTCAGCCCTCAGCGCCCCGCCCTCCACACCCTCTTCCCAAACCACCCACTCCCGAGGCTTCAGCCACCATCTAGATGCACCCCAATGCTGTACCCCTCCCCCCCAGCCACACCTTCTCCTCAGCCCCAGTTCTATCCATCTGACCACTACTGATCCCTCCATCAGGAAGACCAAGGACACTCACATCAAACCTATCCTAAATGGAACCCACTTTCCCCTGCTCCTGTGTCCCCAGTGGGTGGCACCTCATCCCCTCTTGGCCCCTGACAAGACGGACAGGTGGGGCCTCACCTGTGAGGCTGGCAGAGGAGGCCACTGGCACACGGGCAGCGGTCCAAAGCTCCGTCGGGCTCCAGCTCCCAGGTGATGAGGTCCAGGAGCCGGCTGGCAGGGTCATGGCAGAGCTCACCCTCCACGGGCAGGGGTGTGCACACGGGGAACAGCAGGCCTAGAACCAGCCAAAAGTCACCCTGCGCCCCAGCACCAAGGCAGGCACCAGGGGAGGGAGAAATGGGGTGCAGCCTCCCACTTTCCACCCTCAACCCCCATGTGGAGGTTAGCCTTGAAGAAGTGGAGTGAGAAGAAATAAGATGGCAGCAGGGGCTCAAGAGAGAATGAGCTGGGAAGGCTGGAGCAGTTCAGGAGGACTGCCTGGAAGAGGTGGGCTTGTGCTGGGCTTTGAGGCCAAAGGTCGGGAGAAATTAACAGTGGAAGAAAGGTGTTCAAGGCTGGGGCTCAGCACCAAAAAAAGCCTGGGGTTGGGCTCAGGCTGGGGCAGTGAGGCTCCCAAACAGGCCAAGTAGTGGAGAGAAAAGGAGGACGGCTCAGCTGGTGCTGGCCAAGGCTTGGAAGGTGGACCGGGGAGTCTAATTAAAGTGACAGGACAGGGGTGGCTGCCGCTCCCAGAGGAGTATTATCCAGAAAGCCGTTCCTGAGGAAAACTGCGGGAGCAGCAGGTACCAGGTGGACCAGGGGATAGGGAAGGTGCCCAGGGCGAGGTTTTCAGAAACGCTTGCAGGAGGGGAGAGGGCCTGCGCTCACCTTACTGGGGCGGGGCAGTGCTCATGGAAGCCATGGAAGAGGGGCCAGTCAGTTCACAGGACTGGAGCCAGCCCTACCTCAGGCTGGGGAGTGAGGGGGAGGGGGCGCTGGGGCTTGGGACAGGGCTCAGCCTGACCCAGAAGGGAGCCACCCACCTCTCTGGAAGGCACAGCACAGCCCGGGCTGGCAGTCCCTCTGGTTGTCACAGATGGTCCCGTTGCTGCCTTTGGTGGCTGTCTCGGTGCAGTGACCCCAGACACACAGCTGGTCTCCACAGCACTCACTGTCCCGGGTGCAGACCTGCAGGGAGGTGGGGAAGCACACAGCCCGGCTCACAGACCCAGAGAGCCCAGCCTGTGGCCGCCCAGCGGGAAAGCCTGGAGACATTCAGGTGAGCTAACCACATGGCCCCACTGTACAGAGGAGGAAACTGAAATCCCCGGTCGGGGAGGAGGGGTTCGTGGAAGTCATGGGAGCAGAGGTGAGGGGTCAGCACACTGGGAAATGGCCCTGGGGGAGGCACGAACCCGAGTCTCCCTCCCAGCTTGAGGTCTTGCCTTTGCAGGATGTAGCGTGTCTTTGTGGTTGTGCCCTGCCTCCTTCTCATTAGGTCAGAGGGTCAGGAAGGAGGCGGCTTAGGGCCGCAGGTGCAGGCAGCACTCTGAGTCTGATAAGCTGATTAGATTAAGGCCCAGGCCCGGGAGGGCCAGGTGAGTGGTCAGGCATGTGGGTGCCGTGGGCCTGGATCCCACGTGGGGATGCAATTAGAGAGCAGAGCTGGTTCCCCACAGCTGTGCTCAATGATGGTGCCCAGCGGGACAGCCGGGAGGGAACGCCGCTCCAACCACGGTGGGTGAAAAACAGAGCTGCCTGTCGTCCAGGAAGCTGGGTCTGCAGATGGCCTCCTGGTCACTCCAGGAGTCAGCCCACAGGATGCTGTGGCGGGGCTCCTCCCGGCAGGGACCCGGTGGAGCTCCAGGAGAATGGGGGACAGAAGGCTTCTCCCCAGGGCTCTTTTCTGGGCCCCCAAGGCCCTGGTGCTGCAGCCCGGAGGCCTCTGGACACTCACTGTCTGGTGGTCCCGGCACGGCTGGCAGGTGTACTGGAAGCTGGCAAACTGGCAGTACTTGCGGGACCCGCAGTCCTCGTCAATGATGCACTCCTAGGGGCCAGGGGGGGGGCAGCTTCATCAGGAAAGACCGGTCAGCAAGCCCACCTCACCCAGGAAGAGAAAGCCCCACTCATCCCCCCACCCCCTCAGCTCTCAGGCTCAGGCCCAGAGACAGGCTCCAGCGCCCCTCAGGCTGGCGGGCCTCACCCACACAGCTCGGCTAGGCTCCTGGCCTCTGGGACGCCACACCCAGCTCAACAATCGTCTCTGTGTGCAGCCTCCGCACACACACCAGGCTGGGGAGCTCGGGGACCCAGGGCCATGCTTCTGCTCTGAGCAGATGGATTTCATAAAAGGAGCTAATGAGTTGCAGGCCCTGGTGGCGGCCCAGGAGGAGCTGGAGTTCATTAGGGCCTTGCTGACTGAGAAGGAAAAGGGTGGCCACAGGGAGCCCACATCAGGGTCCTGGGTCTGGGGCTCACCAGGGCAGCTGCCAGCTTCCAAAGGAGGGGGCACGGCTTGCGTTCTCTCCCCCGCTCTCTCCCCCACCCGCCCAGGCGCTTGCTCATGGCTGCCAGCCCCACTTGGCTGGAGAAATGGAGAGAGGGAAGGAAGGGACTCTGTCCAGCACTGAGGCCCAGAGAGGGAGGTCACGGGAGGGTCACATTGTCCTGCCAGTCACTGGTCACTGGGCTGTGTCAGCGCAGGCCTGGGCCCTGGCAGCCGCAGAGGAAAGAAGGGCAGGAGTGGGGAGGCCATGACAAGAGCCACCACCGAGGACCGTCACCCCGGCCAGCAGGTGGGGCTTGCCCAGCGGGCAGCAGTGGGGATTACTGTTTCCACACTATGCACTGAAAGGGGTAGGGGACTCGCTCCACCACTAGCCCTTGGGAGACTGGGCTCAGGGCTCCAGATGCAGCCTCAGAGACTGTGGAGGAGAAAGATCCGCCTGCGGCAGGGACTCTGGGCCCCAGCAAACCTTCTGCAGGTTCTGAGGGGAGGGCATGCACGGGGAAGAGGCCAACTCGGAGGCGGTGTACAAGTCACCACCGGCACAGGCCCCGGGGTCCCCAGGGCCTCCAGAAGAAGCAGGGGTTGACACCCAGCATAATTGAAAAGCAATTTCAATCTTTACTGTAAGTTCTTTTAAAATGTCAGAGAGCACGTTGCCTGCCTCCGCAAAATGACCAAACATCGCTCTTCTCTGCGTCTCCCCAGTGTCTGACTCATCCCTGTTCCCATGCCAGCAACCCTAACATGTCAGCGTGCCACCGGCACTGTTTTCCCACGTGAGAAAACTGAGGCTCGAGTGGGGGTGGGGGTGGGGGTGAGAGGGCTGCCAGAGTCAGAAGCTGAGCTGGGGCTGGACACTCCCGCTGTCTGACCCCAGAGCCCAGGTGGCCTGAGAAGCCAGCTGGGCTGTACATAAACCTCCAGACGAGCCTTGTCTCAGCCACCACGCTCCCTAGACAGAGACTCAAGCCGGCCAGTTCAGCGGAAGTGTCCTGACCTTTCCCCGCAGGGAGAACAGCTAGGGATGGGGGGGGGGGGGCACAGGCATCAGCGTCCTCTCTGACCCCAGCCACAGTTGAAGCACTGGGGCGATATGAGAAGGTCCTTGCCCTCAAGGAATTTATCATTCCTTTTTTTTTTTTTAAAGGCAACCCCATAGAAAAGGAGCCAGAGGGTATAACAGACAACTCCCAGGAACAACGTCGCTTTGCCTCTCTACCCAGAAGATGTTTGACCTCACCAATAATCAAGAAAATGCAACCGCCAAGAGCTTTCACTTACAATGAAAACAGTAAGGCTGGTGGTCTCTGTGGTTGAGGAAGACTACCCTCCCCAAATGCCCACATCCCACTCCCTGGAACCTGCAGACCCGTCACGTTACATAGCAGGGGGGGCATTCAAGTCACAGGCGGAATGGAGGCTGCTAATCAGCGGGCCTGATGATAAGGAGAGGCGCCTGGATTACCCAGGTGTGCCAGTGTAAGCTAAGGGGCTGTGAAGATGGAAAGGGGCAGAAACAGGGGGATGCCACGGGGGAGGACTCCCCCAGCCCTCCCGAAGCTGCTGGCTTAGAAGATGGACCAGAACCACAGGCCAAGGAACAGACTCCCCTGCCGACACGGAGTTCAGTCCAGTGAGACTCCTGCCGGCCCTCTGACCCACAGAACCGTAAGATAACAAATTCCTGTTGTGAACTATGGTAAGCTGTGCAGGAGCAATAGGAAACCGATATGATAGCTGATACTGGTAGGGATTTGAGGAAGTGGGCAGCGCCAGACACTTTGGGGGTCTTAAACTTTAGCTGGATGTGTTTTTGCAGGCAATGCATCAACACCTGTCACACATTTAAATGCTTGTCCACTGTGACCAGTACTTTCCCTTCCAGGTGACCATCCTCGGAACCTCTGTCCACATGTACACATACCTGAGTCCAGGGATGTTAAAGGCTACACTGTGATAGTATTTCTAGTCCAGAAATAATGGAAATGCCCAACAAGAGGGGGCTGATTAAACTGCTATGTGGTCATTTCATGGGAAATTGCCACCAGACAGACATGAAAAAGATGGAGGTGGTTCTTTGCTGTGGAGAGCGGCTACAGTGTTTGGACAGGTTCCAGCCTTGGACTGATGAGAAGGCACAGTCCTCTCATGGCCACGTGCAAGTCCCAGCTTGAAGGGCAGAGCCCTCCCAGTACAATTATAGCCAACAGCTGTAGCTGTAAGCTTGAACCTATGGTCCAAACACGTGGCCCCACGTGTCTGAGTGATGTGGGCTTGATAGAGTTCAGGTGCATGTAGTTGAGTAGGATCAGAAACCCACGAGAATGTTGTAAACATGTTGACCACGCCCTTACTTTGCCTCGTGGAATCTGGCTATAAAAGACACAGCTTGTAGTCCGTGGCGCTGTTGCTAGCTCTCCATTAGAGAGGACAGCGTCTCACCCAGACCCAGTTTTTATTCTCTTGTCTGTCTTTTCTCAATCCTTCACCGCCCCCACTCAGGCTCACCGAACCTGGCTGAGCTGGCTCGGCACATAAGGCACCCAATGTGGGACTGAGTATGCCATGGCCGTGCCGGCTCGCCACACTTTGCATTGTGATGTTTACATCAGTAAGTAAAAGCAAGTGGGAGAACCATGAAATCCCATTTTGTGAAGCAGAATAATAACATATATGATACGTGCCTGTGCCTAGCACAGCGCCTGGTATATAGGGGCAGATACGTGTTGAATGGGTAAAACCCTTCCTTGTACGTTATTGTGGCGAACAGGCTAACAGAATGGTGATCATTAGCAATGATTGGGGGACCAAAGCAAAAAACACACACCTTCCATTAATTTGGCTTCTCATTTCCCAAGAATCCTGTCAACGCAGAATTTTCACTACATGCTTCCTCTTCCAGATCTCTAATTAAAAAAGATATGAGCTAGGACTTCCCAGCACCAATCCCTGTGAGAGTTTACAACCCTCCATCAAGAAAAGCACACATTCATCCTTAGGAATACGTTCCCTTCCCTAAGCTGGCTCCTATGCATGACAGAGCATTCCCTGCAAAGCCCTGGTGAAGCAATTTTTTTTCTAGCTATGGAAAATTTTTTGGCCTGGAACTTTGCCAAAGACTTTTGAAAAATTGAAAACACCGAAGCTACTGGTTTCCTTTGCTGATGTGGTTTTGCTGCCTACAAGGTCTGGTAGGTGAGTCCAGCGTGACGCATTTTCACAAAGACTTGAAAAATTGAAAACACCGAAGCTACTGGTTTCCTTTGCTGATGTGGTTTTGCTGCCTACAAGGTCTGGTAGGTGAGTCCAGCGTGACTTCCCTTTGAGAGAGTTCAGAGCTTTTGTTCTAACAGTCTGCGGCCTGGTTACTGTGGATGCCCGTTCCCAGCATCCCCTACCAAAGCTCTTTTAAGATTTTTGATTATATGGCAAACCTTGGAACTCCAAAGCATGACCCTAGAGGCCAGGAGGGCACAAACTGTGAATCCTGGTTTTGCCACTGAATAGCTGTGTGGCGTCAGTGCTCTATGAATGGTGGCCATAGCAACAGTGACTATGCATCTTTTACGCCCACCCAATGCCTGATTCCCATGGGGAGCCCCCTGCAAAAAGACAGGTCCAAACAACCGGCTAGTGTTTCCACCGGCAACCCTCCAGCTCCGACCCTGCCCTCACCTGGGGGTTCCACATCTAGTCCTGACTTATCTGCATGCAGAGTGTGTCTGGATCCAGCAGCCTGCATGCCCAAGGAGTAAAGTGCCTGGGGCAGAGGGGCCTCTTGTTGTATGAAGACCAGGCTTTCCATACAGTAAGGTTGTTAGTTTGGGGTCTCTCCTGAGGACAGGGTCCCATCTTTCCTGGTGTCAGAGACCTGAGAACAGGTCAGGTCCTCCCTCCTGAAATAGAACTGAAAGGGTGGGAGGGGAGGACGTGGATGCCCCCCGCCACCACCCCGCACCAAGCAGAGCTGAGAAATACAGGATTTTCTTCTTTTTAGTAATCTCAGTTTTTCCTATCTGTGCTCAAGTGTTACACTCACATGTGGGCCGATGTCTTAAGGAGCCTCAGCACCCAACTGGGCACAGGGTGTCTGAGAAGGTGAGCCCTGAAGTAGGAGGCTGTGCAGATTCTGGGTTTGGGGTACCTCTCGGACCACTAGGACTAGAAGGGGGACTCCATGCTCCACCAAGGTGAAATTAAAGGCACAAGGGCAGAAGGTAGGGTCACCTGAGTGCCCTGGAGCAGGAAGAGGAGGTGCCATGCTGGGCCCCTGCCCTTCAGAGCCCACGACAGCAACCCATGGCCTCCAGAGAGTCCTGGCACGCAGGGCGACCAGGGCTGCCACTCCGAACAAGTTCTCCTTAATTCCTCTCCACATGGGTCTTACTATCCACACGTCACAGATGGGGATGCTAAGGTTTAAGGTGTAGGGCAGGGGTGGGCAAACTTTTTGACTCGAGGGCCACAATGGGTTCTTAAACTGGACCGGAGGGCCGGAACAAAAGCATGGATGGAGTGTTTGTGTGAACTAATATAAATTCAAAGTAAACATCATTACATAAAAGGGTACGGTCTTTTTTTTTTTAGTTTTATTCATTTCAAACGGGCCGGATACGGCCCGAGGGTTGTAGTTTGCCCACGGCTGGTGTAGGGTCTGCCCAGAGTCAAGCCAGTGGGTCTGACCCTAAAGCCAGGCTTTTCCCCCCTCTTCCTGGAAGTTCATTTTCCTCTCCCTTCAGCACTAATCAGTCTCCTCAGGGGACAGGACTAGCCTGAGACAATGCCCTGGGCCCCACACCCCCCCGGAGACAGCAGGCAGGAACTCAGGGCCAAGGCCACAGCCCTGGACGTCTGGGTCTCAACGTCACTTGTGAGCTGGCTCCAGCAGCTCCTCTCTGGTCCCTGTTCTCCAGTTACTTCCTGTCTGTTCCGCTGTCTGTCCCGCTGTCTGTCCCGCCCCTCCCTCCCATCCTGGGGGGAAGTCTGACGTCTGAGGCTGGCCGGGACTGAAGCCATTGGAGGACCAGTCTTTGTTGTCCGGGGAGAGCGCTATATTTAGAAAGCTCTGGCCGGAGCTGCCGGCACTCTGTTCAGATGCCGCGGGAGGTGGGGCTGGCGGGAGAGTTGGCAGAATGCTGGGCCTGGAAATGGCTCTGGTGCTTGGACACTCTCATGAAATAGTGGAAAATGGCAAAGGAGCTGTTCTGCATCTTTGATTTTTCCCGTTCGGAGTTTATCCGAGGAGAGCAGCTCCAAGGAGGCAGGAATTCAGAGGGAAGCAAGCAGCGCCTGACCCCCGAGAGGCCGTCCTCGAGTGTAGGTGTGGGCAGGTGGGGCCCGGCCTCTCCGAGGCCCGTAGGCCGCCACGCTTCCCTCTCACACTGGCCACGGGCACTTTGCCACACGCCTCAGGAATCCCAGACATTCTTGTGCTCATGAGGCCCAAAGGAGGAGCCACGTGGTGGACCCTCCAGGGCCGGGCCGTCCTTAGTCTCCTCTCGAGCCCAAGGCTTCAGGGGAAGGAGGGAGGCCTCAGGGCTGTGCCCGCTGCAGCTGAGGCCGGGAGGGCCGCCGTGAAGGTTCAGAGAGCACCTGCTGTGTGTCTGACCCCATCTCCCCCAGCATGTGCTTTGCACACAGTCGCCATCACTCAAAGAATAAAGAAGGAATGAATGGACAAATAGATGAACTCTTGACCAAGCTCCATTTTGCAGATAAGGACATTGAGGCTCAGAGCCCAAGGTCACTGATGGAGTTTAAGAAACAAAGAGTTAAACCCAAGTCCATCAGACCCCCAAGCCTAGGCTCGCTCCTTCCACTGCACCCTGTTGCCTCCAAATACAAATGTGACCACATCAAACTACAGAGCTTGTGCACAGCAGAAGAAACTAGCATCAAATGAAAAGGGAGCCCACTGTATGGGGAACGTATTTGGCAATGAAACATCTGATTAAGGGGTTAATTTCCAAAATATATTAAGTTCTCATATAACTCAACAAAAGGAACACAAATAACCCAATAAAAAAAATGGGCAGAGGACCTGAATAGACACATCTCCAAAGAGGACATACAAATGGCCAAGAGACATATGAAAAAATGCTCAACATCACTAATCAGAGAGATGCAAATTAAAATGACAATGAGGTATCGGCTCATACCTGTCAGAATGGCTGCCATCAACAAATCAACAAATGACAAGTGCTGGTGAGGATGTGGAGAAAAGGGAACCCTAGTGCACGGCTGGCAGGAATGCTGACTGGTGCAGCCATTATGGAAAATAGTGTGAAGTTTCCTCAAAAAATTAAAAATGGAACTGCCATTTGACCCAGTGATCCCACTTCTAGGAATATATCCTAAGAAACCAGAAACACCAATCAGAAAGGATATATGCACCCCTATGGTCATAGCAGCACAATTTACAATAGCTAAGATCTGTAAACAGCCCAAGTGCCCATCAGCAGATGAGTGGATAAAAAAGCCGTGGTACATCTACACAATGGAATACTATGCAGCTGTAAAAAAAGAAGGATCTCTTACCCTTTGACACAGCATGGAGGGACCTGGAGACCTATTATGCTAGTGAAATAAGCCAGTCAGAGAAAGACACGTATCACATGATCTCACTTATATATGGAATCTAATGAACAAAATTAATTGATCCAGAGACATTGAAGCATGCCACGGACTGACGAATTGCAGAGGGAAGGGGGTGGGGTGAGTAGAGATGAACTAAGGTGAGCAAGAGAAGCCCCATATTATAGACAAGGAAAGCCAGGCAGTGACATGAAGTCACTTACCAAGGTCTTGGGTAAGAATTGGCAGAGCCAGCACTTGCCAAACCCACCCAGTGCTCTATGGAGATAAGGGCAACCCTGGGAGCTGGCGGCTGGGGGCCCAGGAGGGGGCAGGAGGGGGCTGTGTGAGACAGGAGGCCTCTGGGGATGGCAGGAGAAGGGGGCTGTTAGTTCTGCCTCTGTGGGAGGGCAGGGTCCCCGAGGCTGAGCCCCACCAGGTGCTTAGAGGGTTAAGAGTGGTGCTGAGGGAGAAGAGCAGGAAGTCTCCCCTTCATCTACAAATCAAGTGGGGTTCTCAGGTTCCCTGAGTCCTTGTTGACCTTAAAAGCAGGCCAGTGGCAGGAACCTATAGAACACAGGTCTGCCTTGCTCACAGCAGGGCACCCGGTCCCTCCTGGAGGCTGCACTGGAACCTTTCCACCAGCTCAGGGCAGGCAGGGGCCCCGAGCCTCACCACGGGCTCTGGCCTGACCCACAATGCAGAGCCTGCCCTATGGAAAAACCCAGGCAGGAGCCAGGCGCTGGTGCCAGCTATTCTTATCCTGAAGTCCGGTGTCTGCACAAGCCCGTGTCTCCTGGGTCTGCTCCAGCCCGTTCTTCCTCCCCAGTCCCTCAGCCCTGAGAGAGGAGAATGCGTCCTCCGGCCGCTGGGCATCCAGGTGTGGAGACCGCTCCCTCCCCTCCGCCCCCCCTCAGCGCCAGGATCATTGGAGAAACTGCCCTGGAGTTCCCTCTCCTCCTGCTCCCGCCCCCCCTACACAGCCCCCAGGTCCCACCCTGGGAACCCCCTCTCCACCAGCCTCCTGGGGAGACCTTCGGGGATGGAGGGGGGTGCTCTGGAACAGGGCCTGTTTGCTCCTCAGGGACCCTGTCTGCTGCCAGGCCACACTCACAGGCCTTCCCCACACTCTCTTCTAGTCTCAGTGACGTTGCGGTTGGCAAACTTACACCACATTTCATTCCAAAGGAAACGTCTCATGTGCCCAAGTCCTTTCTAACCAGATGAGTGCTATGGCCCCTCCTGAGTTAGCGCAGTGGAGGGAGGGCGCCCTCCCTACTCTCCCCCCACCAATGTGTCCAGGGCTTTAGGTCTGCAGGGCTCCCACGCCCCATTCCAAAGGCACAGAGTGGGGGACCACTGGCCTAAGTCTGCAGTTCACCAGGCACCCAGTTAGCGCTGCATACTCAGAAGAGAGCTGCTGTTCAGGTCATCAAGAACCTGACAGGAACTTCGGGTTTGAAAGCACCAACAGTGTCCTGCAGCACCTCACAACGTGGTGCAAAGAGGCCGGGCTCTGGACACCAGCCTCTCCCCCTCTCCACCCACGGGGCTCCCTGCTGCAGCCTGACTCACATCCTTCACCTAATTGTTCTGCAAGCTGCTCCTGCCCAGGGCCCTGGAGAACACTGAGGTTAGACTAATCTGATCAACACCTAATGGGAGGAGACAGGCTGCCCTCCAGGCCCGGAGAAGGGGCAGACTGTGTCTGTGGCCCTGGCATAATAAAGCCATGTGACCAGGTGGCATGAGTGAAAAACCAGGTGTGTCCTCAGGTGGCCTGGGAGAGGGCCTGCGGTTCCATCACTGGGGCGCTCTCTGCTCTGCCTGTACCTACAGAATCCAGGAACTGCACTCACAGCATCCACCGCCCAAGGCTCAATTCTCACTCACTCAGATCCCTCAGACACCCAACCTGGCTCCAAACTTGGCAGGGCACACAGAGCCCTTCAGGGCCAGTCTCCAACCTGCTTCCAAGTCTGATTTCCTGACCCACCCCAGGACCCAATCTTGGTCCCTGCCTCTAGATCAGCAGTTCTCAACCTGTGGGTCATGACCCCTTTGGGGGTCGAACGACCCTTTCACAGGGGTCGCCTAAGACCATCGGAAAACACATATATAATTACATATTGTTTTTGTGATTAATCACTATGCTTTAATTATGTTCAATCTGTAACAATGAAATTGGGGGTCACCACAACATGAGGAACTGTATTAAAGGGTCGCGGCATTAGGAAGGTTGAGAACCACTATCTAGAATGCCCTCAGATTCATCTTTAAGAAGCAGCACAAATGTCTCCTCCTCAATGAAGCCCTCCCTGACTCTCCCCACTGGGCAACAGGCACCTGTCTCCTTGGTGCCCTCACCCCCAGCCCTCAGTATCCTCCCCTGTAAAAGGTGGGTGAAAATTAGAACACGTTTAGGCTCGAAGGACCAACAGGTGCTTCTAAGACTTGTCAGGACTCACTGGGAAAGCCGTGATTCAGGTTGGGGGCATGATGCTCTCAGCAATCTCAGGCAGCCGCAGGGCAAGGAGGCCAACTCTACATCCTCTGCTTAGTAGCCATATAGCTCAGTGGCTGATCTCATGAATTCTTTCATCTCCACCTTGGCCCTCTCTGGCTTTGCCCACTCTACTGTCTCTTTGGCCTTCTGGCTGCTCTTCAGGCCAAGCAGGTTTGATGCCATTTTCCTTGGCCAGACAACTCTGCCCTCACTGTTCAAGGGCCTGGCAGGGCTAGCATTCCTGTGAAGCCAAGTGATTTGTTGTAAAGTCTCAGTCCTCGCTGCTGGAGGTGTCCCTGTGGTTCTGACTGGTGTCTGAGGAAGAGGCCACCCCCAACCCCAGCCTTGACCCCATGGGGAGGGTCTTTATGCGTTCTCTCTTTTAAAACAAATGTTCTGGGCAGTGAATGGCGGGCATCAGAAGCAACATCAGGGGGTGAGGGTGACCCTCCTGGCTGTGCTGCATCTGAGGAGCCACGAGCCCCCCTTGACTCGAATGCATCAGGGACTGGAAGGAGATACTGGATTTGTGACCAGCCCTCCTGGGGGAGAGGGCGGGTCTCCAAGGGGAGCAGGGTGTGGGGTGTCACTATGACAGGTCTCCTAGGAGACAACTCCAGGAAGTCCTGACAGGAGTGTCTATGGGAAGGCAGGTCTTGGCTCTTGTTTCTCACAAGCTTTTTGTCGCTGGTCCAAAGGGCTTCTCTGCTTTACCCCTTCTGACCTTTCATCCACAAACACAGCCACCTCAGGAGCATCTCCGCCTCTGCCTCCTCCTCCTCCTCCTTCTCCTCCTCCTCCTCCTCTTCTAGTTTGGGGCTGAAATAGCGGCCTGGCTCACGTCTCCATCCGCATCCTGCATCCCCTCTGCCTCCAGTCCTGCCAGGCTCTGCCACTTTCTCCAACACACACAACCAGAATCGGAGCCCCCCTCGGCGCAGCATCTGCTCCAGACAAACAGCGTTTGGCCTTGGAGGACAGCAGAGCCGTTGCCATGGCAGCAGTGTCTGGGTCTTTATGCTTCCAGACTAGGAGACCATGGCCTGTTACAGGCTAGGACAGTGGTCGGCAAACTCATTAGTCAACAGAGCCAAATATCAACAGTACAACGATTGAAATCTCTTTTGAGAGCCAAATTTTTTAAACTTAAACTATATAGGTAGGTACATTGTTATTAACTTAATTAGGGTATTCCTAAGGCTTAGGAAGAGCCACACTCAAGGGGCCAAAGAGCCGCATGTGGCTCGCGAGCCACAGTTTGCCGACCACAGGGCTAGGACGATGCTCCCGTGACTATGGTGAGTGGGGTCCAATCAGGGCCTTGTGGGGTAGCCACAGCTTTGCTAGAAATCTCCTTACTTCTAGCAAAGCAATTAACAGCAATAAACTTAGTCACATTCACATCATTTACCTGTACCCAACAAGCCTGGCATTGTGCACACGATTGGCTGTGTGACTCCTGCATTCCTTCAAGGGAAAGAATAATGCAGAAGATGAAGGGTAGAGGGAAGGTAGGTTTCAGGGTTACGGTACAAGTGTCTGCTCATGCTTTTCAGTAATTACAAACAGCTCCTGAGAATGTTCTGCTCAGCTAGATTGGGGTATATTCAGGACCCTTCCTCAGTCATTGGGGATGGAGTTTCTCCACATCTACCCAGTTTCTTGTTAACTCTTTCCTTATGAGTCAGTGAGCTGACGTGGCCTAACCCAACCTCTTCAAATTGTCTTTCCTTTGCCTTGGCAAGAAAAAGTAATAAATATACCAGTCCCTCCTTACTCTTCGCGCTTAGAGATGGTGCCTATACAAGACCTAATGTCTCAGAGTTGGGTATTCTGAGATTCAGTCCGTCAGCCCATATACTGGGGAGAACT
Source organism: Myotis brandtii (assembly GCF_000412655.1). Classification (NCBI taxonomy): domain Eukaryota; kingdom Metazoa; phylum Chordata; class Mammalia; order Chiroptera; family Vespertilionidae; genus Myotis; species Myotis brandtii. The sequence goes on from NW_005366171.1 coordinate 4,009,288, forward strand.
GGGGAGTGACGAACCTGGATCTTTCTTCTCTTCTTTTTCCATCCCATGCGCTTGGGCCTGGGCTCTTCGGTGGAGCAGGTGAAGTCTTCGCTGAGGAAGAATAGGCTTTGGGGGTGTGGCATGAGGTCCTTCCTGACACATCAAAGACCTCCAGCTGGATGTCTTGTCTGTGTCCTCAAGCCAGGCCATTGGCAAAATAGGTCTCAGAGTGAGAGGAGGTCAGGGGACACCTCAGAAGGCACCTTCACACTCCCAAGCTGCAGCCAAGGCCTCGCCTTCCCTTCCCTAACCTACGCTAGAGCCCTAAGCAGCAGGAGGCCACAGGCTTCCCACCTGGGCAATGCGGGCGTCCCACCGCAGATCTGAGACCACGTGCGCACCCTGCCTCTGAATAGACCCTGACCCCAGCATTGCTGGTAACCAGAATGTGTCTTCTCGTCCTTAGGGCTCAGACCACCTGAATGGAGGCTGGCATTACCTGGGAACATTGGGGTTCTAGTCCCATCTACAAGGATGGGGATTGCACTCCAGGGAATGCAACAGATTCCCTTCTGCCTGAGAGGCCATGTCTAAACCTGAATGACCAAGAGGCCCCAGTGTGGGCACTGGTCACTCGCCTTTGTTTAAAACAGGGGTCTTAAATCTTTCTGGTGTCATGGACTCCTATGGCAGCTACCTGGGGGCCATAGGCCACTGCTCAGAGTAATGCATTTAGATGAATAAAAGAAGACACGAGATTACAGAGGAAAAGGATTACACTGAAATACAGTTATCAAAATATTTTGAGATACAGTGGGGTTTCTTCTTTGTTTTGTTTTTCCCTATCCTCACCTGAGGATATGTTTATTGTTTTGAGAGAGAGAGGAAGGGAGAGAGAGACAGATAAACATCAATTGAGAAATACTGGTTGGCTGCCTTGTGCCCCGACCGGAGATCAAACCACAACCTAGGGATGCACTTTGACCGGGAATCGAACCCACAACTTTTTGGTGCACGGGATGATGCTCCAACCAATGGAGCCACCTGGCCAGGGCAAGATAGTGTTTCATGGGCTTCTTTACTCACACTCGGAATAGTAAGATCTACTAGCAGGTCTGACAACGACCTTAACTTCTAAGTAGTGATGAGCATAATGCTATTGAAAGACACTGGCAGCCACAGTAAGAGAATGTGAAGCTCTCCGTGATTGCTCCTGGGAACAAAGGCACTGCCAGTAACACTGTGGACTGCTGCCTATGTTGAAGATTGGAGGAAGTGCTGCTTTAAAGTAAGTCAGGGAAACAAGGGTGCATTTTTCCCCCCATCGCTCTATCCAGGGTAAGAAGGTGGCTGCAAGGCATATCCAAAGTCAGGAGCCACTGCTTCAGTGCCTGCAATTTATCACCCTCTTTTAAAAACACATCTCAAAGAATTCCTCCAATTTCCTTTAAAAAAAATAGGAAAAGAAGAAAGTTTAAATCAACACAAAGTTGTTTTCCCCTTCGCAGAAAAAAGCCACCTTCGCAGCCCACTGCCAGGCCGCTGGGTGGGAGGGCCCGCTGGCATTCGCCCTGCGCCTTGAAGGGACTTCCAACCCCCTCCGTCCTGGCCTCCTTCCTGCCCTTGGCAGTAATTCCTTCTCTCCCCCCAGCGCTACCCACAAAGTTCTACCACAGTGAGGACTAACAAGGGGGCTTGTGGGATTGTTCAACCTTTCAAGTTGAACCGTGTATGTTAATGAGCCTGAACAAAGCCTTAATATGTTTCAGGCATGAACAAACACGCTTTGGCCTCATTTCGCTCACAGGCAGCCACGTCTTATTTGCTTCACCTGGAAGGGATGGCAGGGAACACGGAAGGCTCCGGCTGCGTGCAGTGGTGGAGGGAAGGTGGTGTGGGTACACGAGACACCCCAGACACCTTGGAGCCACCCACCGTCTCCATGGCCCCGGTGCTGCCGCTGAAGTGCCAGCACTGAGAACCCACCCACACCACCCAATCTGCTATAGCTCTCCAAGCCCAGGCCCAGGCCACGGCTACAGAAAGGACCCCCTCCCCCACAGTGAACTCCCCAAGTTTGCTTTCTTCCTCGGTTCTCCCTACTGGCCAAGCCTGGGTAAGTCATTTAATAACATTGGGCTGCTCATCTGTAAAATAGGGATGATCAAACCCAACCAATGCTGTTGCCAGGAAGGTGATAAGTGTGTTCATATACCATGGCATCTGCCGGAAGTCAGTGACCTTTGGTGACTTTCCCGTCTGCCCCTGGTGTAAGGTTGTGTTACACAGTGGGAGTCTGTGCTTTGGAGTCAGACAGACTTGTTTCCAAATCCCAACTCTGCCCCTTACTAGCTGTGCGAGCTTGGCAAGTCACTCTGTGCTTCCTTTTAAAGTGGGGCTAGTACCCCCTGGTTGATGTGGGTTTGGTAAGAGTTGAGGAAAAGAGCTTATCCTCTATAATAAAAGGCTAATATGCAAATCGGACCGGTCACTATGATGTGCGCTGACCACCAGGGGGCAGATGCTCAATGCACGAGCTGCCCCGCCCTGGTCAGTGCGCTCCCACAGGGGGAGTGCTGCTCAGCCAGAAGCCAGGCTCACACCTGGCAAGCACAGCTGCGGTGCGGGAGCCTCTCCTGCCTCCATGGCAGCACTAAGGATGTCCAACTGCCGGCGGGTGCCTAAGCTGTCAGTGGGACATCCCCCCCGAGGGCTTCCGGACTGCAAGAGGGCGCAGGCCAGGCTGAGGGACCTCCCCCTGCAAGTGGACAAATCTCATGTACCGAGGCTCTAGTATGAAATAATCACACTGTACCTTGCTCATAGTAGGTGCTCAATGAATATTAGTTCTCTTTCCTTCCTCTCACCCTCTAAATCCTAGCAAGACTGTCACGGGGAGGGCGCAGCTCCGCCTAGGCAGGCCTTTCTGCTGCGGGGTGTGTGTTCCCTCTGGGAAAGGTGCAAGTGCACAAGTCTCATGTACCGAGCCTCTAGTATGAAATAATCACACTGTACCTTGCTCATAGTAGGTGCTCAATGAATATTAGTTCTCTTTCCTTCCTCTCACCCTCTAAATCCTAGCAAGACTGTCACGGGGAGGGCGCAGCTCCGCCTAGGCAGGCCTTTCTGCTGCGGGGTGTGTGTTCCCTCTGGGAAAGGAGGTCCCATAGACATCAAGGGGGGAAACGGGGCCCCAGAAGCATAGAAAAAGCAAAAGGGTGCTGGGTGGGAACTTGTGCAGGTGGGGTTGAGCCTAAGTCCTGTGGCTCAGGGTTTGAGAAATCTGCTGGCCCCTGCCCACCTCTGACCACACCCTGGGGGACCTGCTGGCCTGAGGCATGGGCCCTCTCCCATTGTCCAGCCAGGATGTGTTCCATCCTGACCCCTACTCACACGAGGCGGTGGGCTCTCTCTCTGCCTTTTGCACCTGCTCCCTCTTCAGGGAGGCCCTGAATTATGAGACTATGGAAAATGTGGGCTGTTTCCCTGTGGCTGTATTTGCCACATCACATCACATCACTGAAATGTGTCGGTGGCCAACTTCTTCAGATAAGAGCAGAGCCACCCACTTAAAATACTCCTCCCCAGTGGCTTAGAATGTCCCTCTTAGTGGCAGCAGGTCTCATAGCTGATCACTAGTGACAGCAAAAGTGGGTGAGAGATTCCACAGTTTCCTAACCACCTCCCTCTGATACCCTCTCCCGGTGACCCCTAGGGGCTCTGCCATCCCTGGGAGGAAATGGCCCCTGTGTTTCTTGGTTTTTCATTGGGAGAATCTGGTGGTGGTGGTGCGGGGGGGGCGGTTAATGACTTGATATAAATGACAGGAACAGAACCAGGTGCTGGAAGGTTCATGGTAGCATCTTCAAAACCACTCAGGATTATGGCTATAAATTTTCATGACTTTTTCTCTCAGAAATATATCTTTTTATTGAAATGGCCAAAATTTATATCTGGGTTCATATTCCAGTTCTTCTATTTAACATCTATCATGGCTTTAACTTCCCTAAATTCCAGAGTCCTCATCTGTCAAGTATTTACCTCTCAGTATTATAAGGATCAGAAAATAAAACACATAAAAGCACCCGGTATGCATCCCAACAAATGGTAGGTGCTCATTAATATAGACCAGCAATTTTCAATTGGTGAGCTGCAAGAATTTTTAAAATATGCAATAACTGACTATTTAGTCAGGGGCACTGGCCACTTCCCCCTTAGATTGTCAAAATGACAACAGCCAACACAAGAGCCGTCAGGGATGAATGCCCTGCCTTGAACCATAAATACTAGTATATAGGTCATATAATTGTCATGTTGCATCTTATTGGTCATGTTGCATAATAAAGTTGTGTCTGACTGCTTAATTTTTGGTACTAGAAAAAAATACATATATATGATTTTTTAAAAAGTCACTTTGAAGCAAAAAAGATAGGTAATTACTATTATTATTTTTTGCAATTCAATCAAAATTATACCTATTTTTTATCACATTGGCAAAATATATATTTTTCGGTGTGCCACAGAATTTTAGGAATTAGTTTAGTTTATGTGTGTGCCATGAAATGAATAAGGTTGCAAATCACTGATGTAGATAAATGAACGAATGAGAGAAAAACACAGAGAAAATCCCTTTTCAAGCAAATAAAACTCATCTTCATACTTGCAGCTCTTTGCTGAATCTTATCTTCAAGTATTTGTGCTTCTGTTTATGTTCCCCAAGTCTCTCCTTGGTCATACAGTTTTCATCCATAAATTTGTTCATTCAATACTGAGCACCTACCCCATGTCAACACATTAGTCCCTGCCTTCCCAGGGCACACAGTCTTCTAGACACTTCTCCTGGCCTCCACGGTATGAACTTCTGATTCTGCTCCCTGGGCCTCAGAAGACCCTTCTCCATTGGTCTTCATCATTTCTCAGCATCAGGCAGAACATCTTCCCTGGTACTAACCTTAAGAGATGTTGCACAGACGGTGGCACCTACACCCTGCTTCCTGAATGGGAAACTCCAAGTCCACAGCATATTAAATACTGAAATGAACTGGACATGGGGTCCCAATAGCTATGATTTGGAGAAAATTATATGCTTTCCCATCTGTTTTCTCATCTGTAAAATGACAGGTCTGGGGTGAAGCAGGGCTAAGAAATGGATCTCAGATAGAGTGCTCTTCCAGTTGGTTACCTGCTGGAAGTGTTGTGTTATCTCGAGTTCTGAGGCTCTATCTGGGCTGATCAGGAGAGAACTTTCATTGATTAGTGCTGTCTGCCGTAGGCATGGCAGTGGGTGGATGGCAGTGTGTGTGTCACATGTTTTTGTCCCTGATCTATGGGAGCTCAAAGAACCCTGTGAATTCTGCCCTTTATAATTCTGTGACTCAGTGAAATTGCTTTCCTTTATCTTTGGCAGGAGGCCTGTCTTAACACACAACATCTTCATGGGTGGTCTAGCACCTTAGCCACCATCACCTGAGAAACTTGCTCAGTAACCTTACAACAAAATAAGCACATTTACTGATGGGTCACATTCACAATCAATAAATGACTGCCTCCTGCCCTCAAAGGTCCAGGAAATTAGGTCAGAAAGGAGAATTTACATTTATTGAGCACCTATTCAGTGCCAAGTACCTTCCACACATTGTCACTTATTTCTAAAACATTGGCCTTGGGGCAGTCACTAAATCCTCCTGAAACAGAGCAGGATCCAGTGCTCAGAGCCGTGAATGAAGCTGCCCATGGAGCAGAGACTCCAACCTGTGTACTTCGGACCCCAAATCTCACTGCACCGTGCTCCCTGAAACATACCCAGACGTCTCGTTTATTCTTTCTCTCCCAGGAGGTGGAGGGGGGAAATGAAACCGACAGCAGGTCTAGACAGAGCAATGAGATCTGGGCAAACATTTAGATGACTCAATCCCTATCCATCATTTTACCTACTTTGGGATGGGACCAACGTAGGCATTCCTGCCTGATTTAGGAGGCCAGCTTAGCTCATCAGATCTGGGGCATGACTGCAAATTCTGTGAGAGCATTAAACATGCCCCACTGCATCCCAAACCCCATCCTGATCTAGTCCCCTTCCCCTGACCCTGACTTTGACCCCAGAGGAGGAGCGTGAATGACCAAGGCCTCCACTGGCACTGGCCTCTGGCCCTCCTCCCAAGAAGCCCTCCCTACCTCTGGTGGGAATTTAAAAACCACCACCACCACCACCACCACCACAAATCGTTTGCCTTGAGCCCCCACCTGAGCCCTCAGGGGTCTGCAGAGCCTCACAGGCATGTGGGAGGCCTTTGGATTCTTCTAGGAGACCATGGTGGGGCAGGGGTTATAAGGGAGGGGTAGAGCGGGACATAGAATCTTAATGATCAAAAAAAAAATCACATCTTTGGATCTCAGAGATGAATCTCCCAGGTGCAGCCTGAGCCTGTGTACACTAACCCCAGGCCAGTTTTCAGCACGTTGGCTAGAGGCTGGGTGTAGGCGAGAACCTCTGATTAGTGGTGTCAGTTATACCTCAAAGACACCCTGAGACTGTGACTGCCACCTGCAGAGGCAGCCCCTGGGACCGGTGCTGAGAAAGCACTGCTTTGACCAAAGGCAGCAGAGCCCATGGATTTTCATACAGCCCTTCAGTGTGGGTCCTCAAGTCCCCTCATGCCTATAGTCATGGAAACCAGAGATTTAAAAGATGTCCCACCTCATGCTCCACTGGTGGGAACATCCAATGGTGCTGTCACTGTGAGACAGTCTGGCAGTTCCTCAAAAAATTGCCCAGCAATTCCATTTCGGGGCATATACCCAGAAGAATTGCAATCAGGAACTCAGAGAGATATTTATACATCCGTGTTCATAGCAGTGTCATTCACAATAGCCAAGATGTGGAAACAACCCAAGTGTCCATTGATGGATGAATGGAAACAAAATGTAGTATAGATATGTATATGTGTGTGTGTGTGTATCTATAATAATAAAAGCATAATATGCTAATTAGACCAGACAGCCCAACGAGGACAGCCAAACGACCTTCCGACGACCTTCCAGACAAAGCTGGGGCTGTGAGGGCTGAGCCCCTTGCACGAATTTCATACGAATTTCATGCATCGGGCCTCTAGTATATATACTTATTTATACACACACAATGGAATATCGTTCAGCTTTAAAAAGGAGGGAGATTCTGACACATGCTACACCATGGTTGAGCCCTTGTGCTAAGTAAAATAAGCCAGTCACAAAAGACAAATACTGTAAGAGTCCATTCACATGAGGTACCTAGAGTAGTCATAGTCATTGAGACAGAAAGGAGAAGGGGGTTGCCAGGGGTGACGAGTGGGGAAGGGAGGCAGTAAAGAGTTATGGTTTCATGAGTTCAGTATTTCAGTTCTGCAAGATGAAAAGAGATTGATTAACAACAATGGGAGTGTACTGTACTTACTACTGAACTATATACTTAAAAGTGGTTGGGATGGTAAATTTTACATTATAAATATTTTATCACAACTTTTAAAAACGTTTCTTTAAGAGCATGGCTGCCGTGCAGGTTATGTGAGGGAAACCTGGTCAGATCCAGGCACGGTGCCTGGCACGGAGCAAGGGCCCAGGAATGGCAGTGATTATCTTCATCATCATCTGTTACTATTATTGCCATTATTACTGAGCCCTTAATCACATCGCTGACGGTTGGTTTGAATGGTTAACCGGGAATGACCCTGGAAAGGAGAAGGAGGCAGCTTTGGAGAGGGGGCGGTTAACTCGGTCACTTTCTGAGTCACAGTGACCACATGAGGGAACACTGTGGTCCTTGCCATTATTTTACAAACAAAACAAGATGGTCTCGCAAGCTCTGTGAGTTTTCAGAATGATGCCAAAGGTCAAGGAAGGGCGGGGCCACGTGTCTCACAGCCAGATGCCAAGGCCGCATGCGCGTGCTGTCCAGGCTGGTCTGGAAGGATCCCCGGGTTCTGAGAGCAGTGGACGGCCACAGAACCGTATAGGATGCTCCTCAGGCACCACAGACACGGCTTGTTCTGCAGCCGTCAGCCTAATGAGACTTCAAGTTCAATCACTGTCACTCCTCTGGCAGCCTACTGGCACCAGACAAACGCAGAGTGCTCTGTTTCTAACTAAAAGGTTCCCGGTTCCAAGCCCCGAAGCCAGGCCTTTTGAAGGGCACAAAGAACTCAGCAGGATTAAGCAAAACTCCGTCCCCACCAATGTATCTGCCATCCAAACCACGTCGTCCTGGCTCTCTCCCCTGGGGGCTGCTGTGCGGAGCCTCAGTGCCCTATGCATATGGTATGGGGCGTGTTAAAGCTCTCCAGATGCACGGGATGTGTTCCTAACTCAGCATGTGCTTCTAACTCCTTGGCTGGGCTCTCAAAGCCCTTCCTGAGCTAATCCCTGCCTCTCCCAGCCTCACCTGCTGCCCCCTCAGGCATGCTCCCACCTCTGGGATCCTAAATTGCACAGCGTTCTTATTCTCAACCATGTTCTTATTTCCACGTGCTTCCTTGACTTTGAGCAAAAAACTCTTCTGCAAGGAATGCTCTTCCTCCTCACCATCGAGAATTCCCAGACATCATTCAAGATAAAGCTTAATTGCCACCTCTTCCAGGAAGCCTGCCAAAACAAGGTCTGTGGGTTTACTTGCAAGGGGACACGTGAGCCTTCCACAGTTTCATGGATGCCAGCAGAAGACATGAACTCCTGGGTCGGGGACACAGGACTTGACAGCACAGAAGCAGCAGGAGCTTTGTGTTTTCAACAGTTCCCCTGCCCCCAACCCCACCATGGGGCCCAGGTGGATGCTGTGCCCGCAGTGGGGGTGCATCACAGCTGAGGAATGCCAAGCTTAGAGAACCCAGGCTGTTTCCAGTGGACCCCAGGCAGAGGAGGACAGCTCTCTCTGCCTTCCTTCCAAGGCTGCTTGATGTATGATTGTCGGGAACACAAGGGCAGTGAATGCCTCTGCTTATAAAATGAGAAGAAGCAGCAGAGACTGAAGGATCATCTCCCAACAAGTCTTCCCTGGCCACCGGGTCATGCACCGCCACACCCTGTATCGCCTCTGCCTAAGGATTCACATTGGAATGGTCTGGTTTTGGGTGCACCACTAGCCTGGGTGCTCTCTGCTGTCAGGGACTGTCTCTTACATTTATCTGCCATTCATGCAGTAAGTGCTCAATGGATGTGCAAATCAATGCATGCGTGGAGTAATTAATCCTGGGAATTTTGACAGCCATAGTTTGGGGTAATCGAATGATAACAATGACACTGACTGACGGCTTACTCTCGCATCCTAGGCGCTGTGTGGTGCTTTTCGCCTGGATTATTTTACTTTATCCTCATGACAACACTGTATGGAAGGTCCTTTTTTTTTTTTTAACCCCACTGTACATATGAGGAAACGAAGGTCTTAGAGCAGTTAAGGAACTTAATCAGTCACATGGCTCATGAATATTGAGCTGCACCTTGATCTTACCTGCCTGTAAACTTAGCCACCCTAGTGAGTGCTTCTCTGACCAGGAGGCATCTAAGCATGTGTGTGGGGTGTTTGTGGAGGTCAGGGGAGAAGGAAGGAGGAAGTCTGTCTTTTGTGTTTACAGGGGTGGAGGCAGGAGCCTGCATGTCACCGTCACCTACTCCTGGTGTGACTCACAGCCCATCAGCCACCTCACATGGACACAGGAACTTCACACCTTCCTAATCTGTCCCACACGGGGACAGATGGCGTTCGGTCTTGGGAACAGCCTGGAATGCCAAGCTGCCCTTTCACCATGAGGAAGGGAGGAAGGGGTGAGATGAATCTGTGGAGAATTCTATCTTTGCTACAACTTACGATTCTCCAATAGCTATTCCCCTGGACCTTACTAATAATCACAGAAATAGAAATAAAAAGAAGATATAAAGAATCACCCACTGTAACACCCACTGTAGGGGAGGGTTGGTGAAATAGTCTCAGAAATTGTTGCTAAGCGTAAAATTACTGGTATTACTCAATGGTTGAGTGTTGACCTATGAACCAGGAGATCATAGTTCATGGTCAGGGCACATGCCCAGGTTTTGGGTTAGATCCCCAGGGTGGGATGTGCAGGAGGCAGCTGATCGATAATTCTCTCTCATCATTGATGTTTCTATCTCTCCCTCCCTCTCCCTTCCTCTCTAAATTAAGTAAAAAATATTTTTTTAAAAAGAGTGAAATTACTGTAACCTTTCTAGAGGAAAATTTGGCAGCTTCTCTCAAAATTTTAGATATACAGCCTTTGACTCAGCAATTTAATTTCCAGGATCAGCACAAAAGAAATACCTACAAAATTGTTCAAAAAGGACAGATAGGTAGATAGATAGATGTTTATAGCAAAACTGTAAATAATTCACAAGCTCTTTTTAAAACATTAAAAAAAGTGTAGACAACTATCAAGGAAAAAACCTCAGCAAATTTCAATTCCTCCAGATATACTGCTATGAATGATTTAGTATATATTTTGCCAAACTTTTTATGCAAACTTTTTTCTAAAAATGAAATATTTTTATATACTGTATATATAAGGTATATTTTACTTACTTAATATAGTATAGATACTGCTTAGCAATTGCTCTTTTTTCACTTAACATTTTTCAAGACATCCTGTTATACCAACTTATATGAGACTCATTGATTAACTTCACAATATTTTGATTTGGATGTGGAATTATGTATATTTAATGAGTTCCTTCTTTTTAAAAAATATATATATATAATTGATTTCAGAGAGGGAGGAAGAGGGAGAGAGAGATAGAAACATCAATGATGAGAGAGAATCATTGATGGGCTGCCCCCTGCATACCCCCTACTGAGGATTGAGCCCACATCCCTGGAACCGAACCCTGACCTGGTTCATGGGTCAATGCTCAACCACTGAGCCATGCTGGCAGGGGATGAGTTCCTTCTTGAAGGAGATTTAGGTTGAGGAGAGACCACTTTAATAGAGCCAGGTTATAGCTCAAAAGAAATGCCTACATCTACTTATTGTTTGGAGATTGTTTGTTCATCTCTCAGAATGATCCAGAGCTCTTCAATTTTCCCTGTAATTTTTTTCCTACTGGATTAGGCATGAGGTTCCTTATACCTGGCCAGATATCACAAAGTCAAATATAAATCTATAAACACAGATGTACCCAAATGTCTGGTGATAGGACTGTGGAAATGCACATTCAACCTATGACTACACCATCACTCTCATCACTCTTAGAACCACTAGTCTGTTGTTCTCTATAGAAACCAGCATACACCCTGCCAACCAGAGGCCCATCCTGGCATTTGCCAGCACCTATTCTCTTGTCATTCATATGGTCCATTCTTTCTTCAGTTTGTGTCCCTAGCACCCAAACAAGGACAGCAGGCAAGTCAACCCTGTGGCTAGGAACACGGAGCTCCAGGTGAAGTGCAATACTCCGAGGGGGAGGCAGGGCTCTGGAGAGCCTAGCCCAAGGCTTCGAACATCAGTGGAGAAAGCCTATGGAGTTCTTAACCATACCCTCAGCTGCTATGCCCATTTATTCTTTTGGCAGTAGGTTGCTGGGAACCAGGGGAGAAACCAATTAGAACCCAGTTTTAAATACTTTTCAATACTAATGAGCCCTACACAAAGGGCTTTTATAAACGTTGCCTAACTACATTCTCACTCAATTCTGGGAACCGGGAATTATTAGCCCCTTTCATAAATGAAGAAGCAGACTCATAATGGACAGAGCTTGTAAGGGTCAGGGCAGGGTTTTGACTGAGTTTCTCTAATAGGCCCAGGCCCTCCCTGATAGCATTTCTGTTAAACCCCCAGTGACTTGTCATCATGGCGCCCTCTGCCACTCTATTAAGTTGATAACAACAACTTCAGCTTCAGAAATCAGGGCATAGAAGCAAACAAAGCCAGCACCCCACCTGGCTAGGGGCGGCTGGGAGCGCGGAAGAACCTGAGGTCTCACGGAGACGGCTGTCATTCAACACCCTTGCTCCTCCCACACTCCTGTTGGGTCTCCCTGGACTTTGAGGGGACAGGATACTGCTAATGTTCATGGGAAACCAAAAAACAAGTCCTGAGACCTTCAGCCACAGTTTACCTCCCACTCCTCCCAGCTTCAGCACAAATGACAGACTGCATCCTCACAGCAGAGAAGACGTTTGGTTCACACTTGCAGAGAATTCCATTGTCACTGTCCACTGTGCACTGGGTGGAGTCGAAAAGGCCCTGTAACCCCCATCATGCTCTGGGACAAGGAGGTCGGAGGTCACTCAAATTGCTACTATCTACATGATTTTGGTAGTGAAATTTGTCTCCCTGGAACCTTGCAAGTCTTGACCAAGATCTTGGGAGTTGGTTGTAATAGAATGGAACCCATAGGTTCAAATGAGGTATGTTCAGCTGGAAAAACAAGTGGACCTACGGTTCTATGTCATATTCTAACGCAAACATAGAAAAGGCAACAAATGTGAGCGAGGTGCTAAGGTCGGTAGCTGTGAGCTGTATTTTAATGAGAGGACGTGTCCCTTCAAAATGGTGCCTTGGCTAATTGGACCGGATTCTTCATCTCTGGGGACACGGTGCTATAAATAAAAGCTTCCCATTGATGCATAATGGCTCATCCGCGCTCCAGCTCTCCTCCTAACCTCACCCTGCACGAAAGTAGCACCACATCAGTCAGCCGCCCACTGGCCCATGAAGGGAGACAGGCGAGGGCCCCGCACAAAAGCCCCACAGAAAGATGTCGGGCCACATCGCCATCGCCCGTGCACTTGGGCGAAATAACAAGCCGCATGTCCTTTTCCCCTCTCGCGTTTGAATGTAAAAACAGACCAATACCGTGCACATACTGTGCTAAGTTTTCTAGACAGGCATATAGTATGACTGTCTGTAACTTTCCACGGGCCTCCTCGGGTTACCATACATATTCATACACATACCAGCATTTGAAGAAAGGAAAATGGGGGTGGGGGTGGGGGGTGGGGGCTGCAGTAACTGAAGATTGGGACAGCGTATGATTTTCGTCCTTTTGAAAGGCAAATCTCCCTTTTCCATTTAAGAGGAAGTTTCTTCAGTGTGGAATGCATTTCAGAGCCAACTGTAGAAATCATTAAGTTATGAAGCTATGGGGTGGGACAGTGGTGACAATATCGACCCTTCACACTTCTTTGAGTCTCGTGTTTACAGCTTCCCCCTCGAGACAGGATCTTCGTGTCTCTGGAAAGTTGATGCTGAGCCCCCGCTCAGTTATGTTAGGACCACGGGGACCCAGGAACCAGAGAGCAGCTGAATGGAAGGATGCTGTGGGCATCTGAAACTAGATCTTGCTTCTCTGACTTTCAGCAAGCCACTCTGGCAATGAATGAGGCTCTGTGGTCCAGATGTCCCTGTGTCTGAACATGACATTCCTGTCACAGGCGGCTTGAAAAGTCTACTCTCTGAAGACCCGTGGGGTTCTCCAGAAACTGGCCAGTCAAGCATCAGCTGCCCAGGTCTCCCTTCTAGCTGATCAAATTGGAATTTATTCTCATAGAGAAACTCAGTGAGTTAATACGCCAAGGGCCTGAGCCCAAATCTAGAAAAACTTGGTGAGTCTCTACCTTCTGGGTTTTGGGGATCTATCTCTCCCTGCCAACCTCCTGCACCCTCAGGACCACAGGGGTCCAATCACGCGCTGCACAAGGGTGCCGTACAAATGTCCAGCCTCACACGGTGGACATGGGAGATGCAACAAAGGCGTGGAGATTCTGGGCCCCCAGCTGAGCCTGAAGTAAGGACACATGGACGCACAAAGCCATGCACACTCGGGAAAGCCGGCACAAACTCACTGGGAGCAGCACACACATGCAGGCTCTCTACCCAAACACACTCATGGCATCTTTGAGATCTTGTCTCTCACCGGCTCACCATGATCAGAGCCTCGAGCACAAACTCACTGGGACCAGCACACTCATGGCATCTTTGAAATCTTGTCTCTCACCGGCTCACCATGATCAGAGCCTCGGTTCCCCCATCACAGGGCTCAAAACCTGACGTAGTTATCTCCCTTGGGGGGCGCAGGGGAGAGCATGGGAGGGATCTGAATGTTGCAGGTCACAGGGCACCTGGGCCTCCAGCAGGTGCCAGTGTGCTCATAGCCAGGGCGGCTGCCCTCTGGGGAGCTCCCTGGAGCAAACCGCTATCATTGTGCAATCATTTGCCCCTTTTTTTTTAAACTTGAGGACAATGCTTTTTTTTCTAATTCACAGCCCGGTGAGTTCTGTTTCCCCTGCCCCTTCCATTCCATGGCTTCTGCACAGGCCCTCCTTCCCTCATGGGGCCCCACACGGAGACTTAAATCTGGAATATCCTAAAGCTTTTCCCTCCACACCCTCCAGCTGTTTGTTTTTTTGTTTGGCTTCCCTCTCTCTCTTCCCACCTTTGAGAACTGGACTCTCTTCCCTCCTGACCTTAGTGCATCCTGTCTTCTTGTTTCTAAGACTTCTGTACTCTCCGAGTCGGGAGAGCTGGTGAAAATCACTGCTTCGCTTGAAGCTGGGGGAACCGAGGTGACCCAGCTTGTAAGTGACAAAGTCATGCTTCTGGGCTTCACCGCCTGAGTTCCTTTCATTTCACCACACAGCTTGCCCCCACCCCAACCCCCAGGTCCCTTGAATGGTGGGTCACTGGCACCAACTGGACCCCCCTCCCCCACCCCCCAGCCTGCAGTACGTGTCTGAGCTCTGTGCCAAAATCAAAGGAGCACCCATCGACACCAACCATGTCAACGCCACCTCCCTAACTATTATGAACACACCGGTTCTCTCCTGGGGATAAGGCCAAAAGAGGCAGGGGAAATCCTTGATCCCCCCGGAAGGCCAGGAATGCGTCGCGCACCTCAAAAGGGAAAGATCGCATAGTCCGGAAGTTTGCATAAGGCACCTGGGTACAGGGAGGCTGGTCCTTGCGGTCTCCACAAAGGGGGCACACTTCACTGTGGCCCATGCCTCAAGGCGGTGCCTTGTCCGGGCCTCACCAGGCATCTGCATCTTAAGCAGCCACTTCTCTGAGAAGATAACCGCGGATGAGTCACTGTTGGCCTGGGAGTCTGGAGACCAGTGACTCCAATTGGGTCTTCCTTTTGTGAAATGATGCCCCTTCCAACTGCAGGACCCTGTAATTCTATTAAAAATGCCTTTGGACTAAACAACAGGCACCTCAGTAGCAGGCATATCACGAGGGGCCAGAGCAAGAAGCCTGGAGTGGGAGGACACCCTTTTCCCTTTAAGCCACTGGGTTCCACCTAAGGTTTTCTTGCTCTCAAACTGCCTGATCAGGGCTGACATTATACAAGGCATGGGCCAGGCCACAAGCACTGGATGGCCCAAGTCTTACGAACAGGGTTCTCTAATCAATGCACCCGGTACTTCCTTATTCCCCTTTCAAGGCTGAGATGGAGCCATCAAATGACAACTGAATTTAATTTCTCTGTTATTTCTGATGCAAAGTGCAGGAATGTAGAGCCTGTAACCAGAATGCATAGGACTGGTCAGGAATTAGATGATCTTGGCCAAAATGAGGCAGGAAAAGTGCCTGAAAGTGCCTGCCTCCTGCCCATGGTCTGGAGCCTGGGTCATCTGTGGTAGGTACACCAAGATGCGTGTGCCTTGGGGTGTGAGCGTAGGGGAGGTGTCAACTCACGTGGTTCCTTCTGCCGCCTTCCTCTCCCACAGACGTGATCACTGTCTCTGAGAAGATGGTTTGTACAGTCTGGTTGTTGGTGATCTACAATAGAACAGGCGCAGTGAGTGTGACATAGAAGGAACTCTGGGAAAATTCCACAACTTTTTTTCTTTCTTCTGTTTTCTGAAGCAGGGGCATCCAGCCAAGCGGACAGACTGGCCCTCCCCCTTCCCTTCCCCTCAGATGAGCAGCCTGTCCTCTGAGCAGTGACCATTGGTGTCACAGAGTCTGCCTCACACGGCTGCTATGTGGAGGGATGAGGTGGTCTGTGTAAAGCACTCAACACAGAGCCTGTCGCCCAGCAAATGTTCAGTGTTTGCCATGTTTATCGTTCTTGGGGCTCATCACTTGAAACTCAAGGCAGACTTTCTTTTCAACGGCTAAAGGTCTGGGTGTCTAATGGAACGTCTTTCATGAGAAGCAAGCAGGTTTTAGCTACAGCTGCCCCGCTCCTGATTAGGCAGCACTCAGATCAACTGAATTAGAGTCTCTGGGGAGAGGCCTTATGCATCACTAGTTCATAAAGCTCCCAGGTGATTGCATGTGCAGCCATGTGTGAGAACGAGATCAAAGCTCCGGAGAGCTCTAAAAACTACCCACTATCCGTGATATAAAACCTCCGAGGATCGGGCTGGGGTTGGGACAGGCTCCCAGGTAATCCTGATGCACTACCTGAGGATTTAAAACTAGTAGTATATACCTTGCCCTACAGAGGATTATAGTAAATTAGGGGAAAAGATGACATATGTGTGAATCTATTAAGTAGAAGTCCAAGGAAGTCCATGTTTGAGTACCAAAACATGAATAAAAGACAAGGAGTGATAAGAAAATTAAGTACTAAATACTTAATGATAAGTAAAAATTATTTGTATTTTTGGCTTATG
Organism: Myotis brandtii; assembly: GCF_000412655.1. Classification (NCBI taxonomy): domain Eukaryota; kingdom Metazoa; phylum Chordata; class Mammalia; order Chiroptera; family Vespertilionidae; genus Myotis; species Myotis brandtii. Next base: position 4,025,867 of record NW_005366171.1, read on the forward strand.
TGTCAAATATGTAAAGAAAACCTTAGGGCTCGGATGGGACTGGGCGCTATAGAAAGGAGAAGGCGCTGGCCAGGACCGCCCATACCTTGTGAATTTCCCGGTGCACATGGATGGTGGTATTGCCAACCTTGGTTTCCGTGTTGGTCTCATTGTGATAGCTGGGAGGTAAGTTTGCCAGGTTCACTTCTGACGATGTTTTAGCAGCAGCTTCTTCTGCCTCCATCTATTAAACCAATGGATTAAATGAGCACATTTTTTCCCCTCTTGATACAAGTCAGAGTCGATTAGGGAAAAAGAACCATGGAGATGTAGAGTACAGTATAGGAAACAGTCAATAACATGTACATGCTGATATTCCTATTTCATTAATGTGGTCAAGGAGGGTCAGGACATCTAAAAATTTAAAGGAATTCTGGCCGAACCGGTTTGGCTCAGTGGATAGAGCGTCGGCCTGCGGACTCAAGGGTCCCAGGTTCAATTCCGGTCAAGGGCATGTACCTTGGTTGTGGGCACATCCCCACTGGGGGGCGTGAAAAAAAAACGATGTTTCTAACTCTCTATCCCTCTCCCTTCTCTGTAAAAAATCAATAAAATATATTTAAAAAAATAAAAAAATAATAATAAAAATTTAAAGGAATTCTGATAGTCAATAATCCTATATAATAAAAGGGTAATATGCAGATTGACCCTAACTGGGGAATGACTGGTTGCTATGATGTGCACTGACTACCAGGGGGCAGACGCTCAATGCAGGAGCTACCCCTTGGTGGTCAGTGTGCTTCCACTGGGGGAGTGCCACTCAGCCAGAAGCCGGATCTGCGGCAGTGCTAAGGATGTCCGACTAATGCCTTAGGCCCGCTCCCCATGGACATCCCCCGAGGGCTCCAAGGCTGCCAGAGGAATGTCTGGCTGCCAGCTTAGGCCTGATCCCCCAGGGACCGGGCCTAAGCCATTAGTCAGATATCCCCCAAGGGGTCCTGGACTGCGAGAGGGCTCAGGCTAGGCTGAGGGACACCCCTGAGTGCATGAATTTTCGTGCACCGGGTCTCTAGTATTGTAATAACTATGTATGGTGCCAGGTGGGCACTGGAAATATCAAGGGGTCACGCTGTAAAGTAAATGATTGTCTAACCACTATGCTGTACACCTGAAACTAATACAAAATAGAATTGACTGTAAACTGTAATTGAAAGAAACTTTTTTAAAGAAAAATGAACCACTTCTCTTTTCCTCTTTGCAATTACAAATAATGGTAATAATGATAGGTGCCTTTAGCTGAGTACCCACTAGGAGAAGACCCTTCAGTCCGCAGGCCGTCGCTCTATCCACTGAGCCAAACTGGCTAGGGCAGCTTTCTCTTTCTCTGTAAAATGAGGGATGATCCTATCTTGCTGAGCAGATGGAAGAATTAGGATCACAAAATCCAAGTGCCTGGTCCAGTATTTGCCATCAAGCAAAGGGGTAATAAATAGCTACTTTCACAATACTGCCCTTTAGGAAAGCAGTTTTAGAAGCTTTCCAGGGAATGTTTGGGTAGAAGTGGAGAGAGCAGGTATCTCTCATGTGTTTGAAGAGTTTGCTAACAAATGGAGGAAAATGGAATGAAGATAGGAAACAGGCCCTGGCTGGTGTTGTTAAGTGGTTAGAGTGTCGGCCCGTGCACTGAAGGGTCTTGAGTTTGATTCTCAGTCAAGGGTAAGCACCTGGGTTGCAGGTTGATACACAGTCTCGGTCAGGGCCTGTGCAGGAGTCAACCAATGGATGGGTCTCACGTCAATGTTTCTCTCTCTCTCCCCCTTCCTCCCTTACACTCTCTCTAAAAAATCAATGGGAAAAATATCCTCGGGTGAGGATTAACAACAACAAAGGATAGGAGACAGAATGGGCAAAAAAAGAATTTAATTTTTTTTTTTTTGTAAGAGAGAGAGAGGCTGGCATGTTTAGTGATAGAAAAGATAGAGCTTGCAAAGTGTAGGAGACTTCAGATGCTACAGAGGCGATTCCCCACAAGGAGACGGAATGTTTTCATATTTTAAAAATGCTCATGGGAATCCGAATCCTCCAGCTTGGTTTTCAAATAATTGACAAGTTACCAAGTCTAGAGTTTGCTTTGGGCCGAGCAGATAGTCTTTTCATAAAACTGCTCTCTCAACCAGTGGTTATTTCAACAGAATGAGCTAACAGTTCTTTAATGGCACCACAAACTAAAAGTACAGTTTACAATGGAAATTTCAACCACAACTATTACTGCCACTAGCAAGGAAAACTTAGGCCTGAAGCAATAGGACTTGTTTCATAGAGGAGGAATGTGAATGTTATTTAAAATGGCATTTATGGTTGGTTGAATCTGTGTGTCTGTTAAAAGGGTACAGAAGGAAAAACTGGAGAGAGAAATCCAGGTTTGGTATTGGGTCCTTCCGAGGAACATTCTAAAATATGCCAGTTACAGACAAGGCAATGAGAGTGTGGGGGTAGGGAGTAGAGTAGTTTTATCCTCAAAATACATGTATCAGTAATATATAGAATAATAAGACAGAAAAATAGGAACGGCCTGGATTAAAGCATTTGAAGATTTGATTCCCCCAATAATGATATGATGAGTAGAGTTAGTTTCATCTTTCCCCCCCTTGGAGAAATCAACAGCTTGAGTCAGCTGGAGTATTTAAAATGGCAGGAAGTTCTCAGCAGATTCATGATGCAACTACGTAAACAGTTAATACATCTGGCCCAGTCCTTTGGTTCTTACCCTGGACAACAAGTAAACAGCAACTGTCCTGTGTTTATGAGATTTAAGGGGCCCTCGGGCAATCTCTTTAAAAATAAATTAACATCAATAGCCACAATCTATTGAGAATCTATTATATATTGGCCATGGTGGTTCTTTATTTTTATTCATACTAGTACTATTAATATGATTATAACAAAAGCCATTATTTATTGGTAATGAACAACCTCCCTTAATCCTTACAACAGCCTCATCAGGACTGACACATTATACCAATTATACCTTTTAAAAACAAATATTTTTATTGATTTCAGAGAGGAAGGGAGAGTGGGAGAGAGAGATAGAAATATCAATGATGAGAGAGAATCATTGATTGGCTGCCTCCTGCACACCCCCTACTGGGGATTGAGCCCACAACCTGGGCATATGCCCTGACTGGGAATCTAACCAGACCTCCTGGTTCATAGGTCAATACTCAATCACTGAGCCACACTGGCCAGGCCAATTATACTTAAACCCATTTTATATGGTCAGATAACTTCCTTTACTGCATCCTCTCATTTAAGTCTCTCCTTTATCCTAAGGGGGACATTTCCTCCATTCAGAGCCTGGATGCCGTCACCAGGAAGTGGCAGAGCTGGAGCCGAATGAAGGAAGGTTGGTTCCCACAGCCTGTTCTCCTGACACCAGGTGTTCACCCTCTCTCTCAACCTGTCCCCACTGCTAGTGAGGACACTCTTTAGGGAACAACCACTGAGCGGGTAGCAGTGGCAGCCAATGTCTCCCCCAGTGGCAAACTTCAGTTAGCCCATCTGCACAAGTCAGACAGAGCCACGGCCAGAGGGAGGAAGGCTGGCGTGCAGGCAGAGCCAACGTGAACAATTCCCTCAGAGTGGATCCTGCCGTTAAGGTCCCGCTGAGCCCCGAACTGCTCTGATCAATGAAAAGCCTGCAGAGGCCCTGCTGCTCCCCCCTCTCCCTCACCAGGAGCTACCATCGGAGGACCACGCTGCACCGACAGGTTCTCATTGAATAAAGACATTGGTGACCTAGTCAGCTTCACTGAGGATCCATGTGCAGGAGGGAAAGTTCTAGAACCCAGAGAAGGAAACCAGAAGGATCACGAGCTCGATTGAATTTGAAGGTGCAGCATTAGGAGACAGTGGGGCCTAGGTGACTCCCCTCCCTCTTTAGTTGTTCCATGTCATGATTCTTGTGCTTTCACAGGAAACAGATGGTCCATGGGCTTAGGAACCTGGGCCATGCAGTGAATGTTCAGGTACTGATGCCCGTGCAACCGCCCCCCAATCCAGTGTCCCCCTCCCTGAAAACTCCAGGTTGACTGTTATGGAAGGAAGGGGATATATCCCCTAACTACACAGGGCGGCGGGGGAGGGATGGGGGGGGGCAAAAAGCAACTTCTCCTGATGGATCAGAGCCAGCTCCGGAGGCTTTGCCCAAATGGATGTGAAGACACCTGACCTATCAGCCTGGACATCTGGTCTGTTGCTAACTCCTTCTCTCCAAAGACAGGCTGCAGCCAGAGCTGGGCCCGACAACAGTGACTGTGCCCACCCACCCCAGGAACCAGGGGTCGCTCCCCACACCTGTGCCGGGAGAGTTGGGCCAGCTGCACCTCCTGGCCTGGCCGCCCTGGCAGTATGGTGTCCCCACCACAGAGGATGCCAACCATAGTATTTGGACCTGGGAGGTGATGGAAGAAAGAACCCAGGCAGTTTTGCCTAGGTACCTGATAGCTGATACTCACAACTGCTACATATTATATACCAGGTGCCCACACAGATCCTGGCATTTTATTACCACAGGAAACTGAGGCACAGAATATTAAGGGATTTGTCCAATGTCACCCTGCTAGTGAGAGGCAGAAGAGGACCTGGAGCCCAGGACTGACTCCAAAACACGCTTGGGGTGGAGGGGGGTTACTTTTCCCATTCCCTCTCCTCCTCCTACCACCACCCTCTGGTAAGTCTCACTGCTGGGCTCAGGATTCCAATGTCCCTTCTCTGACCCCATGGCACTGGGGGAAGCCCAGACAGACGACTAGCAAAGCTCAGGCTCTTGGTCCCCACATGGCATCCTCGCTGTGTCTCGGGAAGATGACACAAGCTCAAAGCCCAATGGACAGCTGGAACCTGAGATGCCCCAGCCTCTCAGCAAAACCGCAAGGTTGGAATACCAGGGACCTGACAAGCCCCTGTGACAACAGGGGGAGGGGCAGCCTGCCGACAGGTGGGTGGGTCCAGCCGGAGGCTCCCCGGCACAGGCTCAGATCCCGGTTTTCTGGCTGAAAGGCGGACGAGGTGGGAGTTGGGATCACCCCGAGCTGCCTCCAGGTTACTCCGAATCTGCCGCCGGCCCTTCCCGGCCCCTGGGCGGAACCGAGGACCCTGGCTAGCGCTCCGAGCCTGCTTCCTCCCGCCGCCCAGGCTCCCCAGCCCCGGGTCCTGCGCTTCCCAGAGCCCTCCGGGCGCACCCACCTCCTCCACCGCGCTGCGCAGTTTGTGCTGCGTGTCCTCCATCAGTTCCTCCACCTCGCGGAACATCTCGTTGAGGGTGGCCTCCTCCTGCGGGTAGCTTAGAGCCGGGCCAGGCTCGACCGGAGCCGAAGTCGTAGTCGGAGCCGGCACGGGGGCTGTGGGGATCGCTGCCAGCAGCAGGCACAGCAGGGT
>NW_005366171.1:4031461-4031891 GCF_000412655.1 Myotis brandtii
ACGCAGCTCCCTCGGAACCAGACGCAACCCCGAATCCAGCCCAGCGCCCCAGCGCGCGGATTCCCGCCGTATTCCTACCTCCGTTCTCACGCACAGGCTGCGCTCTGCCCCCGCCCCTAGAGATGGCCCCCTCCCCAAGCACCAGAACCCGGGTCCCCTAGGCTAGCGGCCCCCAGCTCACCCCACCTCCTGGGTTCAGCGGGCTCGAACCCTGCCCTCTCCTTGATCAGGTCAGAGCGCAGCTCTAGTGCGGCTACCGCAACCCTACCCCAGTCCCACTTAGGTGGTCAGCGCGCAACTCCCCTCTGGGTCGAACCCGAGTCCAGAGCCTGGCCCCTCTCCCACCCAGGCGAGCCAAGAGAAGCCATCCCCATCCTCGTCGCTGCCCCGCACCCACCCGACTGGACAGAGCTGTGCTCCGGACGGGACC
>NW_005366171.1:4031998-4033103 GCF_000412655.1 Myotis brandtii
ATTGGCCAGCTCGGCGCCGGCGACCCCTCGCCCCAGGCCGGCCTCCTCTACCTCCGCGGTCCACGCTGTTGGAGGCATTGCCTTCCCTGAATCCCAGGGGCCCCGCGGCAACCCACTCCATTGTCATCTCTGGCCTGGATTCTGGCCACAGCGTACCGCAGGGGCACGGGCAAGAGGTTGTTCCTGCGTCCCACCTGGCCCCCTCCCAGCCATCCTCCACTCAGCATGCAGCCCTGCATGGTGAAATCCCAGCCCCTCAGTGTGGCGTTCAGGGCCCATCAAAGGCTGACCTTTATCAGGCTGCCATGGTTGATTCCGTACTCCAGCCAAGACAACCCACTTGTAGCTCCCGGAATAGGTCAGGAGAGTGTCAGCAGGCCTGTTGAGGAGGGCAGAGTGGTTAATGCCAGTCAGCCGCAGCCAGGCTGCCCAAGAATCCCAGCTCTGCTCTTTGAGACCTCCTCTATCTGGCCAAGTTACCAGGTCTGTCTGCGCTCCAGTGCACGCCAATGTAAGATGGAGGTTATAGTTGTAAGTGTATCTCATGGTTAACAAGCATGCTGCGTGTGGGAATCGTGCGGCCCCTGTGGGTTGTGTGTTTGTTGGCTGTCATATGGGAACAGAACTGACTTATTCACAGCAGTCTCCCCAGGACCTAGAATAGGTGGCAATCGCTATTTTTTTTTAATTATATGAGTGCCTAGAACAGGGATTACTCACACATTTTTGAAAATATATTTTTATTGATTTCAGAGAGGAAGGGAGAGATAGAAAAATCAATGATGAGAGGGAATCTTTGATTGGCTGCCTCCTGTACACTCCGCTCCCTACTGGGGACCGAGCCCACAACCCGGGCATGTGCCCTTGACTGGAATCGAACCCGGGACCCTTGAGTCCACAGGCCAACGCTCTATACACTGAGCCAAACAGACTAGGGCTTCACACATTTTTTTTAATGAACAAGTGTTTTATGTGTCAAACCTCCTCCTATTTCTTCCTATTACTCTTTCTGTCTGGACATTGCCCCAGCACCAAGTGCTTCCCCACTGCAGCCCTGCCTTGTCATGATCTACCTGGTCACTGGCCCATTTCCCCAGCCCCCTCT
>NW_005366171.1:4033191-4058741 GCF_000412655.1 Myotis brandtii
CCCCCAGGAGCCAGGAACTTGCTCCCTTTTCCATTACCAGAGCCATTATACACACTTGGTCCCTGAGAAACGGATGGGCTTTATAACAACAGGTATTGATATATCAATACAGCAACACCATTACTGAGCACTCACTATGTGCCAGGAACAGGCATAACTCATGTAATTCTTAACCTCTGAGGTTGGTAGTACTATTTCTATTCCCATTTTGCAAATAAGGGCACTTTCCTAAGGCCGCATAGCTGGTAAGTGATTGAACTGGGATTTGAACCTAGGAATCTGGCTCCAGGGCCTTCACCCTTCACTGTCAAACTCCTCTGCTATAAACCTGGCTGGGAGGTGTTGTGTGTAAAGATGCTGACTGAAGCAGGAAAATGGATAGCCTGGGATTTCTACAGACAACAGAATACAGCAGTTAAAGTAATGAACAATATTTCTAGGCAACAACATGGATAAATCTCAAAGAAACATAATGCGGAGTGGAAAAAGGCAATTTGCAAAGTGATATGTACAGAATGCTATTTGTGCATATTTTGAAAACACAAAACAACAGTACATATTGTTTATAGATGGTACAAATATAGTAAAAAAAAAAAAAAATCCAAAAAGGTACAGGCTGCCTCTGAGGTGGAAAGCAGGGGAAAAGATGGGGACCATCTTCAGTTGCATTTATAACTTTCTATTTCTCTTTAAGAGAGTGTGTGGAGGAGTTCTGTAGCAAACGTGTCCAAATAGTCACATCTGTTTAATCATCACAGTTGAGTAGTTACATGTGGGTTTATGGGTGTGTCTGCTGTATTGTTTCCGGTGTATTTAAAATAGTCTGTGAAAACTCTGAAACAAAACAAAATGCAAAAGGCAAGCTCCCCACCCCCCACTCACAAAACAAACAAAAAAACCTCTTATGGCCAAGCAGACTTTTCTTAGGTCTGTTCTTGACAGAAAGGCTCACCTCCCAAAGGCCCAGCAGTGGCCTCCATCGCCGTGAGGTGAGAGGCAGGCGTGGGAGGGCCCACACAAGGCTCAGGTGGAGGGCATTTCCCTTCATAAAAGGCCCTCTGTCTGCTTGAATGGTTGGGAGCTTTCCTCCTGGGTGGATGGAAGCTGGAGCCAGTTAATGGCTCTGGGCAGCAGATAAGGCTTATCTGTTCCCTTCCCAGGGGAGGGAACAGTACACAAACAAGGCAACCTCAGAAATCCAGAACCTCTGGGCACTCAGTCGGGATAGGTGACTAGTATGCACTGATTTTTTTTTAAACATTTTAACCATTCAGAATAATTAATTAGACCAGGGGAAGTTTGCTTACACATTTCTCTCTTTTTCTTTCCCTTCCATCTTAAATAGACTGAACTAAACATAACTTGGGAAAGTGTGAAGAGTAGGCTGAAAGATAACACACCTGCACAGCTATTTGATATCTGTGTTCCCTGCCAGAGTGCAAGCCATGTGAGATTGCACAGGATGCGGGATGCTTGTCCCTGCGACCATCTGCAGTCCAGCCGGGGCTTGCAGAGAGTTAGCGTTCGATGAGAAGATGCTGAATGAATGAGGAGACTGCCAGAGGCGGGGATCCTGGCCCACAAGGAATCTAGTCTATGAAAAAACAGAGAAGTAAGCAGGCAATGCCAGGACAGTAAGATGGAGGAAAAGACAGAGAGAAACTGGGAATAAAGGAAAACAACAACAACAAATGGGTGAGGAAGTACAAATGGCCAGTTATAAAAATAGTCACAGGGATGTAAGTACAGCACAGGGAATATAGTCAATATATCAGTGACAACTATGTGTGGTATCAGGTGGGGACTAGACCCACCCGGGCGATCACCTGGTAAGGCATGTAAATGTCTAACCACTATGTTGTACTCCTGAAACTAATATAATATCGTATGTCAATTGTAGTTGAAAATAAATTAAAAATAAGTACATAAATAAAATAAAGTAACAAAAGCTAACTCTTTCCAGAGCATCCATGGGGGTTGTCCATCCCTGGGGCCATGAGCCCTGGGGGGAGTGGGGCATTGTGTGGTGCCCACATGGATGACCTACTGCTCAGTCTGTTTACATGGACTAGATTGGAGATTGGCTTCTTTCTTGACTCATCGGATTCTTTCTTGGGTTTTGAGACTGGAGCCACCATTCAGTTGCTTGAGGACAGAAGTCAATATGGAGAAAGTCAGAGAGAGAGAGGGAATGAGGGGGGTGGGACATTCAGAGGAGATGCTTTTGGACTCTTCCCTTTCTGTCAGAGCTGGGTTTAGTAACTTTCTCTTACTGGCAACCGAACTGTCTGGGGTGGGGCCGCCTGTATTTTAACAAGGCGATCCTTTTCAAGGAAGGTTTGCCTTAGAGAAGATGACTGCCGCGCTCTGAGTCCCATGGATTAGAAACAGAGGGCCACAGATCCCGTGGACAGGGAAATGCCAGCCAAGGCCCTCCTCCCCGCTGCCAGAGGGCCCCTGACCCCCCAGTGCCAGCCCCCGATTTCACTGAGCCTTCCCAGGTCCTGCCTGGAACGGGTAATTGTTCTGATGAAACTGGTGCCAAGATTTTTCTGAATGGAAACTCCATCTGGCTTTGGAAAGAGTGTTCACGTGGATTCAGGGTTTCCATGAGTAACAGCCACTGAATATCCAAAACACACACGGACTTTGCCAAGTTTCCGTGGGTGGGTGAACAAAAGCGACCCAGAGGACCGTATCCCTGACCATCACCCTGGGAACACGGCTCAGGAGGGATGAGCCCTGAGCCTGGCTGTCTTGCTTCTTTTTTTTTTTTTTTTTTTTTTTTTTTTTTTTTTTTTTTTTTTTTTTTTTTTTTTTTTTTTTTTTTTTTTTTTTTTTTTTTTTTTTTTTTTTTTTTTTTTTTTTTTTTTTTTTTTTAATCCAGCAGGTGGATTCATGCTCTGCACTGCATATGCCTGCATGTGTGTCGGCAGTGGAGGAGGATGACTAAGGAGCAAGAGAATTTTGGTGGATCCAGTGCCAAAAGAGGGAAAGCGCAAAATTGACATTTTAGGCAACTGTGGAGGAAGAATGTGCAGAAATGTGTTTCTACCCAGTTCTCTCCGTGGCTGGGGGGACAGCATGCCGGGTCCGTCACAGAGTCTCCCGTGAAGCTCAGTCAACACTGCTGACGCCTGGGTGTCCTTTGAAGATGCCGACTCAGTGAGTGTGAGGTGGGGCCCGCAGGCTACACTTTGGAGTGGTCCTTTCTGCGGATTCTGTTCTCATCAGGTCTCAACTACAGGCTCTCCTCCCACCCCAACAGGCTCCCCGCCCATCTGTGGACCCGTGTGGTCAGGCCGCAGAGCTTCTTTCCCAGGATGTGGTTGGAAGCAGCTGGAGGAGTGGAAAGAAGGCTGAATGGAGCCCCACAGTCCTGGGGTTAGGTTCTGGCTCTGATCCTGACGGCCAGGACCTGAATAGCCCAGGGTTCTCTAGCTTATGGACATGTTAGTGCCTGAGCCGCAGGGCCCCGAGCCCACACCTGCTATCGCCAGGAAGATAACCTGGGAAGTCCCGCAGGGATGTGTTTGTGAATCTGAAGTTTCCAGTCACCTTCACTACCATGATCGCCAAGGCAGTGGTGCCGTCCTGGTGAGAATGAACGAAGATGCAATAAGCAGTGTTTTCAACTGCCTGACAGGGTGTGTCCAGTGAAGCAGGGTGCTGTTGGCTTCTGCTATGCTAAGATCCAATGTTCAGCAATAGGAAGGAGTGAGTTACTTACACAAATGACAAAGCGGATGCATCCCTAGTGCATTATTCTCAGTGAAAGAAGCCAGACTCAAAAGACTATATGCTGATTCCATATACTAGTATATATATGATGTTCTAGAAAAATCAAAACACTAGGGACTGCAAACAGACCATTGGTTGCCAGAAGCTGGGGTGGGGGAGGGGTTGACTGTAAAGGGGTACAGAAACATTTGGGGGATTCTATGCCTTGGCTGTGGTGATAGACAGAGGGTGTTGATATACATTTATTAAAACTCACAGAACTATGTACTGAATTTAATGTATGTAAGGAAATTACAACCAGATTCAAAGACAATGGGGTAAAAAAAAAAAAGAGGTAATGCAGCTTGCCCACGGTCAGAGCCAGGGATTCCAGCAGGTGTCTTGAACTCCTGGATCCAGACTTTGAATTGCTCTGCAATCTGGCTGCTCACAACCTCAGGCAGCTCCACAGGGGGAAGGAAGTGGGTCTCTGTCTGTGGCCAGGGACTTCAGCCAAAGAAGGCAGTGGTGGGGACACCGTGGTGTGGGGGAAAAACTGTTTTCTAGTCTTGCTTTTGTTACCTTCCAGATTTCTTGGATAAGCTCATTTATCTCTCTAAACCAGGGGTCCTCAAACTACGGCCCATGGGCCACATGCAAATACAAATATTGTATTTGTTCCTGTTTTGTTTTTTTACTTCAAAATAAGATATGTGCAGTGTGCATAGGAATTTGTTCATAGTTTTTTAAAAAACTATAGTCTGGCCCTCCAACGGTCTGAGGGACAGTGAACTGGCCCCCTGTTTAAAAAGTTTGAGGACCCTTGCTCTATACCATCGTTTTCCCATTTTTTAAATAATTTCTTTTTTATTGAAAGAGAGCACTAACAGCCAACCTTACAAAAGAAGTCCTCCTTGGGAGGAACCGCAGTGTCATTGTCAAGGGCAGGGGCCCTGGAGCAGCCCCCGCCCTGAGCGACTCTCCGGCCAGGTGACTGGGACAAGTCTCTCCACTTCTTTGAGCCCCACTTTGTTCATCTCTAAAGGAGGACAGGAATGGCATCTACCCATGGCAAGTCTGACCAAAAAAAAATGGTTCATTAAGGCCCTCAGCAAAGAGCCTGGCCTGCAGTGAGCATCAATGAGTGCTAGCTATTAAGATACTATCATCCTCAGCATCATTACCAGGCCTGGGCAACAAGGTTCTTGAAAAGGGAGCAGGAAACAGAGCTCCCTTTGTGTGTGCTCAGCGGGAGCTCCAGGGAAGGAAGGCAGAGTGAGGGAGAGCCCACAGTAATTTAGCTTAGACCACGAAGGGTTACGGAGCGTCTTGAGGCAGGCAGCGCTTTTCTGTTTACGCAGGCAGACCTTTTATCTGTCTTGGCGCACAGTGTCGCCCGGATGGCCAGGTCAGAAGAAGTTCACATCATAAACACGCTCCCGTCCAAGACCAGGTCCCCTTGCGGAGGCTCTCACATCTTAGGCTCCTTTTCTTTTCCTGCTCAAGGTCTGCACATTCCTTTCTGCAATGTGAAGTCCATCCAGCCCTCTGGTCAAATGTTTGCAAGATTCAAAGGAGGGGCTTGTCCAAAGTCCTCCTAACAAGACTTCCTACTTAGGAACAATTTGGATAGACACTGCTAACCTTGTGTCTTATTTATATTCCTCTGGCTCTTCCTTCTCGACCTGAAGCAGACACGTGGAGTGGGTCTATTTGCTTAGTATTCTCTGCAAGACAATCACCCCTTGCTAGCTTGCTATGCTGCTTTGAAAATTCACCCCGCTGGCCCTGGGCTGCCCACTGTCAGGCAGCACAACCAGCTCCCATCACCTTTCCAGCCGGTGGCTCTCACACATGAGCCAGCATTGGAGTCACCTGGGGACAGGGGGCGTTGGGTGTTAAACACAGGCTCCTAGACTTTGCATCTCTAACGATTTCCTAGGGGAAAACACACACACAAACAATTTCCTAGGTGATGCCAACGCTATCTGTTCAAAACCAAATAAAATTGAAGTGTTTTCCAAATTTTACATTCTACTTTCTGCCAGCAGCTATCACCAAACATTCTCGATTGGGTTTAAATGATAGAATCAAGGGAGGAGAGACTGGCCCAGCCAGCATGGCTCAGGGATTGAGCGTTGACCTATGAACCAGGAGATCAAAGTTCAATTCCCGGTCAGAGCACACACTCGGGTTGCAGGCTAGTGTGTGTGTGGGGGGGGGGGGGGGGGGGGAGGGTGCAGGAGGCAGCCAATCAATGATTCTCTCTCATCAGTGATATTTCTATCTCGCTCTCCTCCCTTTCTGTCTGAAATCAATAAAAACATTTTTTTTTTTAAAGAGAGGAGAGACTGGTGAAAGATCTGCACAAGAAAATGGAGAATTGAAGAGGGGCCCAGAAGCCAGGTGGACAAAGAAAGGTGTTTATAGAATACAACTGATATTCACACCGCAGAGCTGGAAAAAAAATAAAAAGCAGGCTGACTGTGACATCCAAGGTGAGGTGAGGTCAGAAACAGGGAGATGATAAAAAGTGAGCAGATTAGAAACAGGTTTGGATGTGGTACCTGACACAGGTTAGGGCAAGCAGGGCAGACCCAAATCTAAACAGGGCAAATGGGTGCTGGAGAGCAGCCTGCTTTAATGAGCTGATGGCTGGATACATCCTGAAGTGGGAAGCTGATGGTTCAAGGAAGAGAGAGAGAGAGAGAGAGAGAGAGAGAGAGAGAAAGAGAGAATGAATTTCTAGAGCTAGGACTAACTAAATGTAATCAAAGTCATAAGGACCCCTTGGCTTCAGAGGGGAAAAAGCATAGTTTTTATTTTTATAGGGAAAAAAAGAGAAAGCATTTAGTTTTGCCAATCTTCACTGTACATTAAACTGAAACACAGAAACAGTGACCTTTTTTTCCATATGGAACTAATTTTTCTTGTGCATGTGGAACCCACAATCAAGAGGAGATTTTACTCAAAATTCAGGTGAGCCCTTGCCAGTGTGGCTCAGTTGGTTGGAGAGCCTTCCTGTGCCCTGAGACGTCGCTGAGGTTCCATCCCCGGTGGAGGTGGAGGTGTGTAAGGTTTCTCTCGTGCGTCGATGTTTCTCCCTCTCTCCCCCGTTTCCCTTCTCTCTTAAAAAAAAAAATCAGCAAAAACATATCCTCCAGTGAGGATTTTTAAAAATTCAGGTCATGTGTAGTGGCCATAGTTATTAATTTGGGCCAGTATTTCTCAATACTGGATAGCACATTAAAATTTTCTGGGAAGCTTTTAAAGTACCAATCTCTGGTCCTCACATAAGAAATTCTGCTGCAATCAATTCTTGGGCCTAGAGTTGTAGTTACTTTCACTATTTTTTTTCTTTGTGGAAAAAGTTTTCCAACAATTGTCCCTTGCCACATTTTTACAAACAAGTTTAACCTTGCAATACCTTTAAACAGGTACTTCCAGTCCGTGACTTGTATCCTCATAGAAAGGCCAGATATCACTTAACCCTCATTGAGAATAAGAATAAGATTTATATATTAGAGAGCCCGGCCGGTGTGGCTCAGTGGCTGAGTCTCAGCCTATGAACCAGGAGGTCATGGTTCGATTCCAGTCAGGGCACAGGCCCAGGTTGTGGGCTTGATCCCCAGTAGGGGCCATGCAGGAGGCAGCCAAGCAATGATTCTCTCTCTCTTTCCCTTTCCCTTTCTCTCTGAAATCGATTTTATATACATATAAATAAATAAAAGAATGAGATAAGTCACAATACTTTGTTGAAGAAAGATCTGCTTTAGGGTTGGATGTTTTCCCCACTGTTTATCCAGTGGTTCTCAACCTTCTGGCCCTTTAAATACAGTTCCTCATGTTGTGACCCAACCATAAAATTATTTTCGTTGCTACTTCATAACTGTAATGTTGCTATTGTTATGAATCGTAATGTAAATATCTGATATGCAGGATGGTCTTAGGCGACCCCTGTGAAAGGGTCGTTCGACCGCCAAAGGGGTCACGACCCACAGGTTGAGAACCGCTGGTTTATACTAAGTGAGTAAGAAACCATTATAATTATGATGATGGAACAGTCTCTCCTCATACATGTTGTTTTTCGCTTTTGGCAGAGGCGCAAAATGAATGTTGACTTATTCTTATCTCTGAACTGGTTTAAAAAGTAGGGGTGGGAGGGCAACTAGATACCAAGCTATTGGGGGTTGGGAGGCTTTGGAGTACATTGCTTTGGTTCAGGAGTAACCTTAGGAACTGGGAGACTGGCTCAGCCTTGAAGGTGAGGGCAGGGGCTTCCACTTAGAAGAGCAGGCCTGGGGGAGGTGAGGAGGGGGAGGTGTTACAGAGACAGGAAACCAGGAGTCTGACATCCACTATTTTCCTGGGCACCAGGCTCAAACCTCAGTCCCTGGCTGGCACAGCCCCTCAGCTCCAGCCCACTCCCACCGTGTCTAGTCCAGGCCTGTGCTCATTATCTGCACATGAACTTTTCAAAGGGCCTCCCAGCCTCCACTCACACCGTCCTTGGGTCCATTCTTTAATCCAACACCCTTTAATGCAAGTGTGACTTTACATTTTCTAGTAGTAAAATTTAAATAAAAAGAAACAGCCCCGGCCAGTGTTGCCAGATGGATAGAGTGCCGGCCTTTGAATTGAAGGGTCTCAGATTTGATTCTGGTCAAGGGCACAAACCTAAGTTGCAGATTCCCCGTCCCTTTGGGGCGCATGTGGAAGGCAACCAAGTGATGTGGCTCTCTCACATCGACATTTCTCTCTCTCCTCTCCCCGCTTCACTCCCTCTCTTCCACTTTCTCTAATATCAATGGGAAAAATATCTTCCAGTGAGGATTAACAAAAGTAAAAAAATAATAATAAATATTAAATTAAAAAGGTACCAAAAAATTTAATAATATAGTTTATTTAACCTAATACAGCCAAAATACAGTGGGGCCTTGACTTACGAGTGTCCTGACTAACGAGTTTTTTGAGATACCAGCTGTCTCTCGGCCGATTTTTTTCATTGAGTTGACAGAGTAATTTGAGTTAACAAGCTCCTTAACGAGCTCGGTCTCGGAATGAATTAAACTTGTAAGTCAAGGCCCCACTGTACTATTGTTGCAATATGTAACCAATACAGGGGGAAGCAAAGGTAGGTTTGCAGTTGTTTGTATGGAAAATAATACAATAACCAATAAATAATAACACAAGAATAAACTGTTTCTTGTACTCACAACTGTAAGCCTACTTTTGCCCACCCCTGTATAGAACTCACCAATGAGATATTTTACGTACTTTGTTTTCATACTGAGTCTTGACATTCTGAGGTACTTTCAGCACGTCTCAGTTTGAACTAGCCACCTTCCTAGTGCTCAGCAGCCACAGGAGGCTGGTGGCTGCCCCGTTGGACAACAGTCATAATCAGCCACAGAAATGATCGTTCAGCAATTCATAACCGATCTTTTCATTTAGGTCTTAAAGCTTACTTCTATGGGACATAAAAATATTGTGTGCCCTTTGACACACTAATTCCAGTTTCTAATATCTTAGCCTTCAGAAAAAAAGTGTATGAATCAGCACGTTCACTATCACCTTGTTCCGACTGATGGAACAGTCTGGGTTCGGAGGTCAAAATGCCTGGGTTCGAATCCTGGCTGTGCCACATGATAGCTACATGAACAACTTATTAAACCCTTATCCCCCTTTTCCCCATCGACAGTAGAACCTACACCAGTGGGCTGTTTACCAAGATGAAATGGAATTATCCACATGAAGTGCTTCTCCTAGTTCCTGGCCCATAGTAGGTGCTCAGTAAATCTTAGCGATCATTATCTTTCCCTACAAAGAAAAAAAATCTGACAATAGAAACCTCTAGCAACAGGGAAATGATTTACTGAATTATGGTACCTTCATATGGTTTAAGTACCTGATTGCAGGAACCATGTTTAGCTCTGTATTATACAACAGGCAGCATGGTGCCTGGTACAGGGTAAGCACCCAGGAAGTATTTGAAGGATGAATGCCAAGTCTTTAGAATGAATGAAACTGCTCACAATGTGTTAATATGGAAAGGCTGTAGGAAAATATGTACAATAGGATTCCATTTTTGTAGGGGGAAAAAGATGCCTGGTGAGTGTGAAGAGGATGTGCGGGATTACGTAACCATGAGTAAAAGGTCATATTGTACTTAGGTGCTTGTCTTGTCCCATCCATCTGGCGAGCTCCGCGACCCGGCTTACTCATCCTGCCTCCCCACTCACCCAACACTTGTTCTTGAACAGGTTAGGGTGAGTCGCTGCTGGACTGAATTGCTAATGATTGCTTCTCCTGTCCCCACCTACACTATGAGTCAGTACTTGTTTAAGATCACACAGCTCCTTTTAAATGTTCTCATTTTAAATCGAAGTCCTGAAATATTGTATCATTCAATATGCTCTCTGACTTCTCTGTTCTATCTCCTCAGGGCCTAAGGCACAGTGACCCTTGGTAGGTGGGTAGAAAATATTAGCTAAATGAATGATCTGAACATTAAAAATGTGGCAGGAGCCCAGCCCTGTATGAAGCTGCCTTTTTCTGGAAGGTACTGTTCAGACAGGAAGAAAGATCAACACAGCCCTGTGTGCGGTGAGCTCCCCTCCTCTCGAGACATCTCCCAAAGCTTTCTGTCTGGTGGATTATGGAAATGGCATTAACATGTGCAGAATCTTAATTTCTCGTCTCAGGAGCCAAATATATCTATTGACGTGTCTATGTCTCATCTATTTAATCATTCAATGGATCTTTAGAGGTTTACAATATACTGGCTAATATGCCTGGCCTTGAAAATTAAAAAAAATGAGGAAGGTAGGGTTCTATTCTCTTTTTTTAATGTATTTATTTTTAATCCTTACTGTAGGATGTTTTTTCCATTGACTTTTAGAGAGTGAGAGCGAGTGTGAGAGTGAGAGCTACATCGACATCAGAGAGACACTTTCTTTGCCTCCTGCATGCACCCTGACCCGGACCAGGGATCAAACCTGCAACCAGGTATAAGCCCTTGACCAGGAATCGAACCTGAGACCCTTCGGTGTGTGAGCCAACACTGTAACCATGGAGCCACACCAGTCAGGGCAGCAAGGGTCTATATATTTTTAAATGTTTATTATTTCTTTTTTTGTTAATCCTCACCCAGGCCAGGGAGGAGCCTGCAACCGAGGTATGTACCCTTGACTGGAATCGAACCCCGGGACCCTTTGATCCGCAGGCCGACGCTCTGTCCACAGAGCCAAACGGGCTAGGGCAGCAGGGTTCCATTTTTAAGGAGCAGAGTCTCTTGTTCTCACTTTTATATTTTAGTCAGCTTGAGAACCAGTACCTAACAATTTCCTCCTTTAAACAAAATTTCCCCCCACCAAGTCTAGAATAAATCCAACTCCAGACTATTGTGTAGAATTGTCACAAGAGTCCTGGGTGCTAATCATTTCCTCTATTTTTTTGACGCTCGTCCACCGTGCTCAAAAGCAAGTCAGGTCAGTTCTCTGTGCCTTGGTTTCTCCTCCGATCCCTGGGTCATATCCTTGCCCGTTCTGTCCCTCAGGGGTCATTACGAGGGACATGGAGGCGGAAAAGGCTTGAAGCAAACAGCTGGGTGGGGTGTCATGCATTCCCTTCATTCTGCCCTGGGTGGTCACCGTCATCTGAAGACAGTCTGGATATAAGTCAGAGAAAACAGAATTGCATTTATTTTTCAGTGAAAACACCTGCCTTTGGGCCTTAGCTTGAAAACGAAAGCATGTGAAAGTGCCTGTGTGATTTTGAATAGGTCGTTCCTCCTTTCTGAGCCTCAGTTTCCCCTACTACGAAGTACTGGTAAGACAGTGGGACCAGACTGATGGTTTGCAACGTTTGCTCCAGAAACTATTCACTGGAAGATGCTTCTACCCTCACATCTGCAACGGAAGCATCCATAGTTTTCTTAAAAGTCCCTTTATTCTACATACTTGGCTTCAGTGTCAGATTTTCTTTGGAATAAAAATTCCTGGAGCTAAAACAAAAAAAAAAGGAAAATAAAACCCCATGCTAAATAATTGGTAACATCTCGCTGGCTCTGACAGCCACGCTCACACACACGTGGACCCACGTGATATCTGCTTGATGCGTGTGCATTCCTCTTGTATGCGTTAGGTGTGCGGGAGGGCCTCTGGGTACAGAATTCCTTTGTAGAGGAGGACGGACCGTGAGTTTGTAGCCTGCCTGACTTATTTTAAATGTGCACTCGGAGATGACCCCGTTTTCATAGCAGAATTCCTGAGCCTGAATAGCCTTTGGCAGCTGAAAGTTGAAAGAATTTCAACAGCTGGTCCAGGGAAAACTTCCAAATACTGGAAAGTTAGAGATGCAGGTGTGAGAGGTCGCTGGAGGGTGGAAACAGCACCACCTTGTGGTTGCCATGGTCACTTTCCTGACCAGGCCTGTGTGGTCCCAGAGCTAAGGGTAGGTCCCTCAAGGGTTGCACTCCGGGAACTGCAGATTCTGACTTTGCTGGAAAGGGGCTCTCTGAGACCACAGCTTGGGTTCGAGGCCAGATCCCTGCCTGGCAGCAGGCCCAGCTGCCTTCCCTGAAAGCTGCCACACGGCTGAAGCCCGTGAAGGCTACCGGGGCCGGAGTGCGGTGGTTGGGAAGTTTGCTGTCGCTGGTGGGACAGTGTCTGGATCCAGAAGAAGAGCTCAGGGCCTGAAAGGACATGGGACAAATTGCACAACAGACATGGCTGAGGCCAAGTGGGAAGACTGTCGACCAGGAGGCAGAGAGAGAGGATGAGGAGGCATCTTCCTGCCCAGAAGCTCAAAGCATGAGAGAACTCCCCCACTCACCTTGACCTCACCCTGACCCCAATCAGGGCCTTGAATGAAGCATCCTGCTCTGCACCTCGCTCACTGTGCTCCCATCCTCCTCACAGGGGTGCTGGGAGGGTAAAACGAGACCTAAGAGAACTAGCCCAGTGCCTGGCACAGGGGAAGTCCTCAGAGGTTCCCTGTCTGTCCCGGCTCTCTCCCACTCCGTGGACTAGACATCGGGGTGACAGTGCACTGGCCCAGCCAGCGTCGGACCCCGCCAGGTGCAGCGCTGTCCGATGCAAATAGAACAGGAGCCACAGCTGCGAACCACTCAATTAATTTCACATTTTCTAGTAGCCACGCTAAAGCAAAAAGAAACAGGTGAAATAACTTTTAATATCTTTTATTTAACCCAATCTATCCAATAGCTTGTCATTTCAACATGTAAATGAAATAAAAATCAGTAATAAGATATTTTACAGCCTTTTTTTCTGTGCCACGTCCTTGATGTTGTGTATTTCATTCTTGCAGCACGCCGCCCCCCCGAGGAGGTCTGGAGATGCTCCTGTCACGAAGTTACCAATGTTCCCCATGACTCAGTGCACGGCACTCCCTAAGGTGGGTCTCATTGTCCTTTTCTACGAAACCTGGGGCTGGACTGCTGACTGCCGGTGTTTCTTCCTGGAGGGCAGTTTTATGGCCACAAAATGAGTGCCAACCCTGCCCTGCCCTGCCCTGGCTCCCTCCCTCCCGGTTGATAGGAGGCTCCGCTGAGAGCTCACTGATACCCAGGAGGTGCTTTTGACTTGTTTGTTGACTGGCAACGGGATCAGCTCAGCTTCCTGAGCATTGCCAGGAGCCGTCCTGACTTGTGCACCAGAAGGTTCCAGCACTAATGATGCTGCTGATTTTGCAGCTCCCAGAAAAGTTTCCCGACTCACTGGGGGAAGGGGGGGGGTCTCTTCCCTCTTTCCGGGGCTTGGGAAGCCCCTGGGAAGAAGCCTGAGGTGAGCCCCTCTGACTTTGGAGCTAGACAGAGCTCCAGGCTCCCCCTCCACACCAGCACCCGGCAGAGGCCTCCCTCTGTGCTACGGAGAAGCTGTGTGAGGCTGAAGCCTGAACAAGAGACCCAGACCCCATAGGCCCCTGGTTCAGCCGGCATCTAACCCTCCATGTGGGCCTCACACCCTCGGTTCTCCCACTGAGAGAACTGGAGACTCCTCTTAAGAAGGCCATTCATCCTTCGCATGTAACTGGAGCCTGGCCGGACAGCCCTGGCCCACACACCTCCTGGGCAGGGGGCATTTCCTAGAGCAAAATATCTCCGTACCTCCCTCCCTTTCCACACTTTTGGACCCAGACCAGTTAAGCGGGAGTCGATGGAGACCATCAGTCAACCCCTGCAGTGTACCAATGGGGAAACTGAGGCCCAGAGAGGAATGTCGCCAGGACATGAAGCTAGTCAGTGGCGGAGCCTCTCACCTCCATTCTGGGGCTCTCCCCTCACCTCCCCCCCCCATCCTCAGAACCAAACCATGCCGTCCAGAGGCTCTGTGCCCAACCGCTGCATCTGCTGGCCACTCAGATCTGTCATGGGTAGCCATGGGCAAAACCCTCAAACTCAGAAGCCCCTGGGGGTCTGCTTGGTGGGGTGGGGATGACAAAAAAATAAGGCCCTGGGTGAGTTGGACTTTGCTGCCTCCTCCTCACCCCAGTGGCTTCAGCTCCAGCCCCTTCCCCACATGCATCCTTCACTTTCTGGGGCCCTGAGCCACTTCACTTCCCCAGTGGGCCACCCTCTTTCTCATCTCCAGGACGTGGTCTCCCAGCTGCTCCCTCCTCTGAAAACTCCTCTCTTTCCCCTGTCAATGTGTGGCCAACTCTTCTCACCCTCAGAGACCAGCCCAGACATCGCCCTGCTTCCTACAGTCACCCCACGACAGCCACCACCAAGATTGGGAAAACGGCCACAAAATGGGTCTGGGCCACCTGTCACTACTTGAGCCAAATTAAGCAGAGACAAGGTTGAGTCATATGTGAGCATTTATTCCAATAATGCTGGCAGAATGGAGAGAGCAGCAGGTCATCTGGTAAATTTTGCTCTAACACCTTCTGCTAGCTGGCTGATTATAAGATAAGGAAGAAGGGCTGCGTGCAAGGGGGAAGGGGGACAGGATAAGTAAGGGCTGCAGGGTCCGTGGTCTGTGTGTCTCTTTCCAGGATCTTGAAGTCCGATAACAAGGTAGTTAATTTCCTATGATGTTAAAACCCGGCTCAGCCCGTTCCTGGGACTGCAGAATGGTCAGCGTTCCCGAGGCAAACTCCCAGAGGGGGTCAGGGTCCAGGCCCAGCAACCAAATCAAAGCGTGTCCTGTCCTTGGTCTGTTCTCAAGTTGTTTTCTGAGTAATGGACCCATCTGGGCTCTGAGGCATTTTGTCTTTTTACAGCCCTGTTTTGTTTCTGTGACACATCCTCCAGTTTCCCAGGGCCTGTAATAAAACCTCTTTGCTGTAGTTACAAAGTTTAATAATCATTACATAACTGTGGTCCTGTTCCTATGACATGCCCTCCCCCTATCAGTTTCTGCCTGGATACCCAGGGCCCGGCAGTTTCATGATGGAGGTGTGAGTGAGATCCTGGATTCTGCAGGAATGGAGCTGACCCAACGGCTGTGCCCCAGTTGGGCCTCGGCAACCAGCCAGGCATTCCCCTTCTGCCCCGCCAGGTGGGGCGTGGGAGGTCTGAGAGCCCCCATGGCCAGCACTGTCCAGGCCTTGCCTCCTCCAGGCAAGTTTGTATGCACTGGCACTCTGCATAGTGCCCAGGAGGTGGCGCCAAAGTGCTGCCAAGAAGAATGGCCTTCGGAAGCCTGGGTCCCTTCCTCTCTGGGCACCTGGGCTCCCCTCTCACAGGACCAGAGGGGGCCTTGGGTTAGGTTGCTGTGACCAGGGTCCTGCTTTCCAAGTATGGGGCTGCAGGCTGCGTGACCGTGAAGGCCAGGAAGGCTCCGTTCATTACTGCTGCCCTGTGCTCAGTGAGGCTGGGCTCTGAGTCACCCCGCCCAACCACCACCACCCCCCGCCCCCGTTCCCAGACCTGTCCAGGGCCCGGCCCTGACTATGTGGGGAAAGGAGGAACAGGATGCCATGTAAGGACTGACAAGGTCCCGCACACTTCCTATGCTGGGATTGTTCATAATCACAATGATTTCAGTGTCCTGGGCTTAGGGGCTAGAGCTGGCAGGGAACTTGGTCATCACTAAGTGCTGGTGTGCCTGGAATGGATTACAAGTTTATTATAATACTAGAGGCTTGATGCACAAAATTCGTGCAAGAGTAGGCCTTCCTTTCTCTGGCTGCCTGCACCGGCTTCCCTCTGGCACCCGGGACCCGGGCTTCCCTCGCAGCCCCGGCTTCGTCCAGAAGGTTGTCCGGAAGGACGTCCAGAAGGATGTCTGGTCTAATTAGCATATTACTCTTTTATTATTATAGATTGACCCCTGGGGAGTCTGAGTGGAGCCAGAAAGGCGGGACTCCTTGAGCCAGGTGCCCGGACTAACAAGCAGCCTCATTCATTGTATATTATTATTTTCTGTATTTGCTCAGCATGGACATGGTTGGGAAGCTGTTATCTAGGGCTGTGCTGTCCAATACGGTAGCCACTAGCCAGAGGTGGCCATTTAAATTTAAATTAGTGAGAATAAAATGGAAAACCCAGGCCATTTTTTCCACTAGCCACATTTCAGGTGGCTATGGTGTCCCCTGGCCGCATGTGGCTGGTGGTGACCATATTGGACAGCACAGGAATGAACATTCCCATCGTTGCAGGAAGTTCTGTGGGACAGCACGGACCTAGTGCTGACTTGGACATCTGCTGGACAGGCTGTGCTTTAGAATTTCAGAAAGTTCTGACTCTCTAGCACACCGTCTTCCACTGATATGGCTGCGGCAAGGTCATAAAGAAGTACAGTTGACAGACCGAGGATTAAACCCTGACCTTGCCATCTACTAGCTCTGTGGCCCAGGAGAGGTCCCTTAGCCTCTCTCTGCCTCCATTTTCTCATCTATGAAATGGGGATAATATCACTCAGCTCCCACAGTTATTGTGAGGATTAAATGAGTTAGGGCAGGTGAGTCATCACACACACCTGGCATGCAATTTATGGCCTGACCACCCCCACCCCGGCTTTGGCTTCTTGCATCCACTCACCCACAGGCCCTTATCTCTTGTTTGTACTCTGTCCAACCTGTGTTGAGTTCCACAGCTTATTCAAGGAGAGCACAGGACTTGACTCTTGCCTAGAAGGAGATTGCAATCTAGGTGGGAGGGCGAGATAAGTGCCGTGAAGCAACCTGAAAACAGTTCTTAGGTAATGCACAGGGCAGTGTGTCATCCAGCGATACAGGCCCCACGGATAAGGCAGATAAGGCGTTTTTGTGGAGTGGGAGGTTTATCTGAGAAGGCCTCATGGTGTGGGGGGGGGGGCGGTGAGAACAGAACTGGTCTGAAAGGCAGCACAGGGTGTGGGCTGGCAGAGCGGATGGCAGGGAAGCGGCAGTGGGGAATGGTGCTGTGCAGGGGAGTAGCGGGAGCACAGGCAGGCTCAGAGGCTGGTGAGGGAGGGAGCGGCCTGGCTAATGCACAGCGAGGGGCAGCCCGGCTGAGGTTGTCCTGGAGAAACCAGGAGGGTTTGCTAAGGAAATCACTCAGCTCCCAGAAGGCAGGCCGAGGGGCTTGAGTGTGATGAAGCAGGTGGTTCCCGGTCATGGGGGGCCTTGAGCATTGATCCTGAAGTCAAGGTAGCCTTAGCAAGACAGGAGCTCAAGTGGCTGGACCCCAACATGGTAACCAGAAGTGATCCTCAGTTGGTCTGTACAACAAGTCCACGTCTAATGGGACTGGGCAGTGGGTGGGCACCGAGAGGAAACAGGATGGAGGAGATGCATTTACAGCATCTCAAATCTGAACCCCAGCACCTGACTCAGGACGAGGGCTGACACTGGAGGCAGCAATGAGGAGAAGAAGAAGGTGTCTACAGAGAGGACTGGGTGTGCAAAATCATCAGGCAGAACGCCCCTCCCCCAGGGCCCATGCCTGTATACACACAGATAAACACAGTACACATATGTAACCCTCCCAATTTACATAT
Organism: Myotis brandtii; assembly: GCF_000412655.1. NCBI lineage: Eukaryota > Metazoa > Chordata > Mammalia > Chiroptera > Vespertilionidae > Myotis > Myotis brandtii. Next base: position 4,050,861 of record NW_005366171.1, read on the forward strand.
AAACACTAATCATACCCAGAGACCCTTCAGGAAACATGCATATGCACATCTGTGCAAGTGCACATGCATGCACACATTAACACGCACACGTATATACACATGCTCTCCCCCAACCCAGCCTATCCTTCTAGGGCTGGAGCTGGGGCTGGGGTTGGGTTTACAGCAACCAAGCCAGGAGGCATCTGTCCTGCCTGGCCCCTGAGTGCGTTTCTGCTGGAAGCTTCTCCAGGCTTTACTTGTAAACACTATTTATTTTGGAAAGCAACATCCCTGTTTTCAAATAAAAAGTTGGGACATGTGGTATTGGATTTCCCTGACCTGACATTGACCTAGAAAAATGTGCTGGCAGGCACAGACAGTGTGATGCCCCACTGTGCTGGCAGGCACAGGCAAGCTTCACTCTTCCTGGCTTTGATCCCAAAGGTTAAGATGCAAACAAGAAGGGACAGTGCCATCTCCCTGCCCGAGCAGCACTTTCCCTGTCGAGCAGGAGGGACGCCGAGGTCCAGGCTTGGGAGCTGCCTGCAGGCCTGTACACCTTGAAGAGCAGGCTGGCAGGGGAATCAGGCCGCTGGGGAGGGGCTGTGGAAGGACAGCCTGTCATGGGAACAGTGACAGGGACCAGCATGCGGAGAGCAAGCACAACCAGCACATGCAAGGCATGCCTGGGGCCCAGCTATAACGGTCCCCAGAGTTGTCATCGAGGAAATGGGCAATGCAACTTCAGCTCTGGGCGAGGTCTGAAGCAGGCTCCTGTCCCCAGGAGGAGGACGGGCTTTCAGAAGGCAGAGCTGTCCAGCCCAGCTGTAGGTGAAGGTCACGGTCTGCTACAGGCCTGCTGGGGGCCTGGGCACTAGTTGTATAGAGAAGGAGCAGAACCAGAGAGCAGGGTCTGAGGCAGGAGCCTGCCTCATGGTGGGAACATGAGCACTCATGGTCTCCTGGAGGGCACTGAGTCCTGGTTCGATTGGCATTGAAGGAAATTCAAGAAGCAATATGCAGGCCGTTGCCCCAGTCACCAAGCCACCGGATGCATCAGAATCCGTCAGCTAAGTGCACGACTTAATTCCGTACCTGAGATCAGCATTTGCATTCTGACCACCTTCCTCCCAGCCTCTCATGAGGATGAAATGAGATCAGAAATGTAACGTACCCGGCCAGGGCAGGAGACACAATTCTTGCTCAATAAATTTGAGATCAGATCCCAGCTTCACCACTCACTGTGTAGCCTGGGCAGGCAACTCCTCTGTGCCTTCATTTCTTCAGTGGTAGCATGTGGATAATTACAAAATTAAACTCATAGAACAGATGGGGATTAAATGAATTAATAATGTACGTAAAGCACTTTGAACAGTGCCTGGCACTTAATAAGCACGATTACTGTTTACTATAATATTAAATATTATCCTTAATGATTTATTCATGTATTCATTACCTTATTTATTCAACAAGTATTTCTTGAAGGCCTACTATGTGCCAGACACTGGGAATACAGCAGTGAACAAGATATATAATAGGTAGAATGATGGACCCCTACCACCACCAAAGACGTCCATGACCTAATCTGCAGAACCAGTAAATATGTTATGTTACGTGGCAAGGAGGAATTAAGATTGTTAATCAGCTGACCAGAAGACAGGGAGATTATCTTGGATGACCTGGTGGCTCAATGGAATCAGGAGGGTCCCGCTCAGCAGAGGAGGGAGGCAGGAGAGCAGTCAGAGAGGATGTGTGATGGGGAAGCAGAGGTCTGAGTGATGTGCTTGCTGGCTTTGGAGATGGAAGGGAGCCGCGGGCCAAGGAATGTGGTCGGCCTGTAGAAGCCGGAAAACGCAAGGAAACGAAATCTCCCCTGAAGCCTCCAGAAGGAATGCAGCCCTGCCCTTGACTTTAGCCCAGTGAAACTTTTGACCTTCAGAGCCGTAGGATAATACATGTGTGTTGTTTCAAGCCACTAAGTTTGTGGGAATGTGTTGTAGCTGCAAGAAAATACTAATGGTAGCTCTTCCTCATGGAGCTCATGTTCTTATAGGGGGGGATAGAAAACAAGGAAATAAATAAAATAGTGGTGTGTGGGATGGGTGTGTCCTCTCCTTCCCATGGGGTGCTGAGCACAGAGGTAGTAGCATGAAGCAGGGGGCAGGACAGTATGGCTGGAGCTTGTCAGTCTGCTGGCCCCCTGAGCCATGGGCACGCCCACTTCTCATGCTCCTGGCTGCTCTGTCCCAATGCTCCCAGTGCCATTTAAAAGAAAAATCAACCAAAAAAATGAGTTTGTGTGTCACCTCTGACACGCGTGTCATAGGTTCGCCATCACTGGTCTACATGGTAAATTCACACCAATTTGTGTGAGAGCACGCTGGGTGGCCCAGAGACTTTGAGACTCCAGGTAAGTCCCAGAGAGCCATCTTAGCTTAAGCTCACAGTGGCACTCTGGCCTGTGCATAGATTCTGCACGCACACCTGCGTCTGTCCCGTCCGTACTCCCCCTGCCCTTTTTGATCTTGCCTCCTGATGTCCTTTAATGCCTGATTCCCAGGCACCTGAGACTTTGAACCTGGCATAGTTGACTCACCTGTGTGTGTGTGTGGGGGGGGGTACTGGTGGAGGAGGGAGAGTGGAGCTCAGAGCATGTGCTACTGGCCATGAATGTGCCCATGTGGTGTGTGTATGTGCCTAGCCTTTTAGACACAATCTTTAATAACACGTTGCCCCCAAATTAACACCTGAGACAAAAAAGTTGAATGCATGTAGTTCATTTGCAAGGTGATCCCAGGAAATGCTGATGGGGAAAGAGGGGAATGAGAGAGGGAAGGAAAGAAAGCTGAAAAGGGTGATTGATCCAGCAAGTTACCATTGTAGGCAACTGGAGCCTAACTTCACCGGGGACGCTGGGAAATGGTGTAGACCAGGTCCCTCCTGTGGGCCAGGGAGCTGGGGAGTTTATTCACCACCTCCCACCCTCATTGGCTGCGGCTGCCCCTGGGGGTGTGGCTTCCCAGCACTTCCTGTCTGTCCTGCACTTGCAGCCAGAACAGGCTCCAGTGGCCAGAGAAAGCCCTGAGGGGGAGTCCCAGGGCTGTACCCCTCACTGAAGAAACCACAGCCTCTCCTCTGACCCGGATAGGAGGGACCTGCCATTGCTTTTCTTTCTGGAAACATTTCCCCCCCAGATTTTAAAATGAATACATGCTTTTTTGGGGGGGGGGAGGGGTGGATTAGAAAAGGTAATGAAGGACAAAGAAGAAAACAGAAATTACTTATAAAACCACCAGCAGTTTACTATTTATAGGTGTCCATTAGAAAAACAACCCTATATTCATATATGTACCTGGTTATGTTATATATATATATAGACACATACATTCACAGAACAAATTTAACTAGTTTTAAAAATGAATATTTATATATAGACTCTTTTTACTCTTGGGGAAATCTGGCCATAAGAGCAACTTTATACTCTATCCTAGGCATTTCCCCAGGTTATTAAAACTTCTTTGTAAATGCCATTTTTAATGGCTGCATACTATTCTATCAAGTGGATCACCACTTAGTAATCATTTGTTATTTATTACTAAGCATTCATGTTTTTTTCTATTTACTCATTAACTTAGAAAAACACTATTATGAGCATACTTGATGTAAGTCTGTGTACATTTCTGATTATGCCCCTGGCATGAAATTACTGGGTCCAAGGTTATGAATATAACTTTTTATAGCTTTATTGAGGTATAATTTACACAACATAAAATTTGCCCATTGTAAGTATATAATTCAGTGATTTTTAATAAGTTTATATGGTCATGCAACCATCCCCGCGCACAGTTTTAGAACATCTTTGTCACCCCCAAAACTTTTCCTCTTGTTTATTTGTTGTCAAACTCATTCCCACTCCAGCCCCAGACACTACTGACCTACTTTCTGTCTCCATAAATTTGCCTTTCCCGGACACTTGGTATAAGCAGAATCATATACTACTATAGGCCTAGTACACGACATTCATGCACTGGGCAGGGGTCCCTCAGCTGGGTCTGTGCCCCCTCGCAGTCTGGGACCCCTTGCGGGGACCTGGCCTAAACCAGCAGGCAGACACCCCCCGAGGGGTCTTAGCGCTGCCTCGGAGGCAGAGAGGCTCCGCCGCTGCCGCTGAGCTTGCCAGCTGTGAGGCGGGCTTCTGGCTGAGCGGTGCTCCCCCTGTGGGAGCACACTGACCATCAGGGGGCAGCTCCTGCATTGAGCGGCTGTCCCCTGTTGGTCAGTGCGTGTAATAACGACCGATTGTTCCCCCGTTCGGTCGATTTGCATATTAGAGTTTTATTATATAGGATGTACTCTTTTCTTTGTGGCTTCTTTCAACTATGGTACTGTTTTTGTGGTCCAGTGATGTTGTAGCATGAATCAGACTTTGTTCCTTTTTATAGCTGAGTAATATCTTATTGTATGGACATACTACATTTTGTTTATCCATTCATCTGTCCATGGAAATTTGGATTGTTTTCAGTTTTTGCCTATTAAGAACAATGCTGCTATGAGTATTTGCCTATAGATCTTTGTGTGGACATGTTTTCATTTCTCTAGGAGTGGGTCATATGGTAAATTTATATTTAATTTTGTAAGAAACCACCAAACTGTTTTCCAAAGTGGCTGCACCATTTTACATTTGCACCAGCAATGTATGAAGGTTACACTTCTTTTTACATCCTCACCAATACTTAATGTTTGTTGAAGGGCAAAAGTTTTGAATTTTGATAATGTCTAATTTATCTTTTTTTGAATCACTCTTTTTGGTGAGTTGTTTAAGAAAGCTCTGCCTAACATAAGGTCATAATTATTTTCTCCTTTGTTTTCCTCTAAAAGTTGTTTTGAAATAATTTGGAAATGACATTTATTTGTTTTTTCATTTTGAATATAATCTATGGTAATATAAAACAACTAGAGGCCCAGTGCATGACATCTGTGCCCTCCGGGGTGGGGGGGAGGGCAAGAGGGAGGTCCCCTCAGCCTGGCCTGAACCCTTTAACAGTCCGGGAGCCCTTGGGAGATGTCCGACTGATGGCTTAGGCCAGTACACGACATTCATGCACTGGGCAGGGGTCCCTCAGCTGGGTCTGTGCCCCCTCGCAGTCTGGGACCCCTTGCGGGGACCTGGCCTAAACCAGCAGGCAGACACCCCCCGAGGGGTCTTAGCGCTGCCTCGGAGGCAGAGAGGCTCCGCCGCTGCCGCTGAGCTTGCCAGCTGTGAGGCGGGCTTCTGGCTGAGCGGTGCTCCCCCTGTGGGAGCACACTGACCATCAGGGGGCAGCTCCTGCATTGAGCGGCTGTCCCCTGTTGGTCAGTGCGTGTAATAACGACCGATTGTTCCCCCGTTCGGTCGATTTGCATATTAGAGTTTTATTATATAGGATGTACTCTTTTCTTTGTGGCTTCTTTCAACTATGGTACTGTTTTTGTGGTCCAGTGATGTTGTAGCATGAATCAGACTTTGTTCCTTTTTATAGCTGAGTAACATCTTATTGTATGGACAAACTACATTTTGTTTATCCATTCATCTGTCCATGGAAATTTGGATTGTTTTCAGTTTTTGCCTATTAAGAACAATACTGCTATGAGTATTTGCCTATAGATCTTTGTGTGGACATGTTTTCATTTCTCTAGGAGTGGGTCATATGGTAAATTTATATTTAATTTTGTAAGAAACCACCAAACTGTTTTCCAAAGTGGCTGCACCATTTTACATTTGCACCAGCAATGTATGAAGGTTACACTTTTTTTTTACATCCTCACCAATACTTAATGTTTGTTGAAGAGCAAAAGTTTTGAATTTTGATAATGTCTAATTTATCTTTTTTTGAATCACTCTTTTTGGTGAGTTGTTTAAGAAAGCTCTGCCTAACATAAGGTCATAATTATTTTCTCCTTTGTTTTCCTCTAAAAGTTGTTTTGAAATAATTTGGAAATGACATTTATTTGTTTTTTCATTTTGAATATAATCTATGGTAATATAAAACAACTAGAGGCCCAGTGCATGACATCTGTGCACTCAGGGGGGGGGCTCCCTCAGCCTGGCCTGCACCCTCTCACAGTATAAGACCCTTGAGGGGTTCTTAGCGCTGCTGTGAAGGTGGGAGAAGCTCCCGCCACCACCGCTGCGCTCACCAGCTTCCTGGTGGTCAGTGTGTGTCATAGCAACCGGTCGTTCTGCTGTTTGGTCGATTTGCATATTAGGGTTTTATTATACAGGATATGTTGAGTGCCTATTAAACAGCAGGGATCGATCTAGGTATCTGCCCAAATGAAGCCCAAAGGCTATTAGAAGGGGCAGATGTGAAAAAACAATTACAAAATAGTAAAATGAATAGTAGGATAATAACAAGCTCCATTGCTATAAAAAAAAAAGCCTATGGATCTTAGCTAGGATATCCCAAAAGAGGTAAAATATGACTTGAGTTTACTGGGAAGAGTATGAACTAGCCAGAAGAGAAAGAGTGAGAGATCAGGATGGAGAGTGAGTCTCAGCAGAGAAACGAGCATGTTTATGGCATAAAAGAGAAAAATTAATTTGAGAATTCATGCTGATGAGCAGGTCAGCATGGCTAGAGCATTATGTGGGAGGGGTGGGATAATATGAGTTGGAACTAGAAAAAAGGTAGATGCTAGCATGAAGTATTCCATCCTAAGGAGATCAGATTTATCCTGAAGATAATGGGATCCTTTGGAGGATTTGAGCTAGGTGATGGCTTAGTCAGATATGCAATGCAAAATGTGATCCTGACTGCATTATAATTTGGAATGACATTTATTTGTTTTTTCATTTTGAATATAATCTATGGTAATATAAAACAACTAGAGGCCCAGTGCATGACATCCGTGCCCTCCGGGGTAGGGGGGAGGGCAAGAGGGAGGTCCCCTCAGCCCGACCTGAACCCTTTAACAGTCCGGAAGCCCTTGGGAGATGTCCGACTGATGGCTTAGGCCTGTTAAGCCGTCAGTCGGACATCCTTAGCGCTGCTGCAGAAGCGGGAGAGTCTCCCACCACTGCCGCTGCACTTGCCAACCTTGAGCCTGGCTTCTGGCAGAGCAGCGCTCCCCATGTGAGAGCACACTGACCACCAGGGGGCAGCTCCTGCATTGAGTGTCTAGCTTCTGCCCCCTGGTGGTCAGTGTGTGTCATAGTGACCAGTTGTTCTGCCGTTTGGTCGATTTGCATATTACCCTTTTATTATATAGGATTAGAAAATACAGATGAGCAAAAGGAAGAAAACACAGGTCACTCATAATCCCACTACCCAGAGATAAGCCACTGTTAATGCTTTGTTACTTACGTCTATATTGATTATTTATTGCTGCCTAACAAATTGTTCCCAAAACGTAATGGCTTAAACAACACACACTTATCATCTCAGAGTTTCTGTGGGTCAGGAATCTGGGAGCACTTTTCTGGGTGCCTGGTCTCAGGATCACCCACCAGGCTGTGACCAAGTGTCAGAGGGGCCGCAGTCACCTCAGGGCTGGAAGGGAAGAAAACGCCTTTCCAGGCTCACCCTGTGGCCTCTGGCAGCCTCGGGTCCTTGCTGGCTGTCAATTTCTTGTCACCTGGGCCTCTCCATGGGGCAACTTGCAGCATGGCTTCCCTGAGAGCGGGAGGAGAGAGGGTGCCCAAACAGAAGCCACAGTCTTTTGATTGGGGACATCAATTTCTTGTCATCTGGGCCTCTCCATGGAGCAACTTGCAACATGGCTTCCCTGAGAGCGAGAGGAGAGAGGGTGCCCAAACAGAAGCCACAGTCTTTTTGTAACCTAGTGGAAGTGACATTCCATCTCCTCTGCCCTGTTCTAGTCATAGAGACGAGTCGTGAGGCTCAGCCACTCTCAAGGGGAGGG
>NW_005366171.1:4058918-4066875 GCF_000412655.1 Myotis brandtii
GTGACCCCCATCATGGTTACAAATTGAACATAATTAAAGCATAGTGATTAATCACAAAAACAATATGTAATTATATATGTGTTTTCCGATGATCTTAGGCGACCCCTGTGAAAGGGTCGTTCGACCCCCAAAGGGTTGAGAACCGCTGTCCTAGATGCTACTGGGTCAGAAGCTCCGTGGGTGGGAACTACGTCTCTCTGTAAGTCTTTTAAATACTCCACGGGTCATTCTAACGGGAGCCAGAGTGGAGAGTCACTGGCAAATAGAAATGTAAGTGGACACTTCCTCACATGGTTACAGCTGTGCCTATTACTTAGCAGTGTATTTTCCCCTCGGTCTCGAACACAAATACGCCCTCAGGTCCCAGTGTGGGGCTGCTGTCTGTCCCCCTACTCCAACGGGAGACGTGTTCAAGAGTCACGTTGCAGGCAGAGCCCCGGCCACCGGGCCTGGCAGTCACTGCCTTCAGTTCTGGGGGCTTTGGAGGAGCCAAGCAGGTGGTGGAGGCTGCTGGCCCCGGGTTTGGCTCCAGAGCAGCAGCGCTGACATCCATCCATCAGTCAGAGGACACTTTTAGATGCAAGGCTGCCGGCGTGGGGACTTTATGAGAACAGGAATCCCTGGCTGTGAAATTGCTGGCATTTCATGATGTGAGAAGAGATTTACAAGCTCCATGCCGCGCTGGGCTCTAAACCCAGGGCCAGCAGTTATACAATCAGGCCTGTGAGGCAGGCAGGACGCACAGAGGTGGCAGGTGGGAGGCAGGGGGAGCCACCATCCCGCTGTGCCTGGGACCCCCGCCCCAGCCATGCACCCATGGGGGCTCGGTTCAAGGTGTCTTCAGCCATACCCACCCTCTGGGGAGGAGTCACCTGACAGTCGTTAGTGAACAAATTGGCGAGGAGTGTCGTGTGAGATCGTAGAGTGGAAGGGATTTCAGAGGCCCCTACCTGATGCTCCCTTCACACCTTTCTTGCTAAGAGGCCATTCTGCTTCTGCTTGGTATTCACCCCTTCCACGCATCCAGAGGAGACCCCTGGCATGTGCTCTCCCATAACCTTTTGATTGATTTATCTTTGCATAACCCTGTGCCCTGCCTCCTTGGTGAACTGCTCTGAGGAGCCCCGGGGGAACCACACGCAGGGGCTTGATGAGCCAGCAGGGCCCAGGTGGGCAAGGCTGGTGGCTGCCTTGGGGCCTCTGGCTCACATCAGCCACTGCTCCGGCCGGAGCCCCGGTCGCCCCCAGTCCCTAAGATGGGCCTGGATTCTATTTTGCAGGTGACAAGAAGGGATGATACTTTTATTCATCCATTCACTCCCTCAGGTAACACATTTTCTGGGTCCCTGCAGCCAGGCCCTGTGCTGGTTCCTCCCCCGATCCTTCCCTCTTCTCTAAGGAATTTGTGGAAATTCTGAATAAAATATTCGCTAATAAAAAAAATAAATGCCTAGGAAAAGGCAATTGTGTATAAATGCTATTTAATTTTCAAAAATTAAAAAATAATAAAGTCTCAAAGTTAGTGTTTTATAGAAAAGTCCCCATTCTTACCAATCTCCAGTTTAATAAAGAGCCCCCACGTCATTTCTCAGTGAAGTCCATGCACTTCAGGATTATTCTGAAAATCGCTGTGGCTTGACATATTTTATAGGGAAGAGGTGAGGGGAAAGGGGCTTGGGTGACAACTTTATTAAAGTAAAAAACATAATGTTTTTGTTGTTTTTTTTTCATTCGTGGAACCCTGGTTGGGCTGCTGGGACTCCAGTAACTATCAGTGTCACTTAGAAAGAAAAGGAGCCATAGAATCACACAGCGTCACAAACACACACACAACAAACACGTACCAGGCTGGTTGCTTGGGGACTTATGTACACCAGCACCCGCTGTCCCAGGGAAGAGGAGCCCCATTCTGTGCAGGCGGCCAGGTGAGTATGGGAGGGGCCTATTCTGGCAGGTGAACCACTGGATTTGGGGAGTGGATGAGGGCCCTCTCTACCACCAGTCACCCACCTGACACCCAGAATTCTCACTGCCATCCACCCGCTGCTCACCTGGTCCATCACTGGCAAAGGAATTGTTCACTACCACAGGCCCACCAGCTTGTCAGCTCTCACTAGGGTCTGAGTCTCCCCACGTCCACCCTGGGCAGTTGCACAGTGATGACCCTGGGCAGCTTATGGCAGCCACTGTGGTGTGAACGATGAGTGACTCAGGGTGTTCTGAGGGCCCGGGCTGTTCCAGGAAGGTCTGTGTCACTGGGCCGGTGAAATCTGAGGCCCCAAAGGCGGTGAAGGTGGGAGCACCTTGTGCCCGCGCCCTGTGCCTGCGGTGAGCGCACGCCGTGTACCCTGGCTTTGTAGCTCCTTTTCACCCCCTGGTCACATTTATAGCTCTAACTGTGCCACTGGGGGCAACAGAGCCTCCCTCCCCTGGTCTATTTCTGTCAGAGCCCAGTCCCGAGGAAACAGACGGGCAGTTGTGAACAGCCTGCCGGTGCCGCGGAGCCCTCTCAGCAGGTGCCTGAGCTCATGGGCTGTGGCTCTGGCAGCACCACACTGGAATGGCAGCTCTGCCATGAAAGGCATGGCCGGGAGCTCCTGGGGCTCACGTTCCAATATTGCTAAGACCCAACCCCCATCTCTGAAGTGGAGAGGAAATGTACCTGAACTCTATGTAAAGGGCAGAGCATAGAGCTTGGTGCAGATGTGTGCGTGGTCATGAGGGTGTCCTTCTTCCCCCAGAGGGGCCTTTCGGTGTGGGCTGCCCAGCCCAGCCTGGGAGAAGCTGCCTTCTACTCAGCCCTGCCTCCACAGCGGGGCCACTTCTCAGTCTTGCCTGGCCTGCTTGTTGACTGGGCTCTCAGAACCGTCTACTTCTTTTGATGCCGGAGGGAACAGGGGCTCCTCAGGACTCACCTTCCACCCAATCCTGATGAAGAATAGAACTTGCAACCTTGGCACATCAGGACGACGCTCTAGCCAACTGAGCTTCCTGGCCTAAGCAGTTTGTATGGGGCAGGCCTGCAAGTGGGGCCCATCACTTCTGCTTACACCTCATTGGCCAGAACTCAGCTGCATGGTTGTCACACCTGAATGCAAAGACAATAAGCATGTGTCTAGTAAGAAGAGAAGATGAATATGGGCAAGGAGCAGTAGTTTCTGCAACAAAAAATAACCTCACCCACATGTGAGCTCTTTCAAAGAGCTTGTGGTAGGCAGAATGACGGCCTCCCAGAGATATACATCCTAATCCTCAGGACCTGTGATTATGTCACCTTACATGCAAAAAGGACTTTTCAGATGTGATTGAGACCCTTGAGTTGGGGTAATTTTCCTGGGTAATCTGGATGGGCCCAATCTAATCACAAGAGTCCTTATAAGTAGAAGAAGGAGGCAGGAGAATCAGAGAGTTTTGATGATGCTACACTGGTGGCTTTGATAATGGGGGAAGGGACCATGAGACAAGAAATGCAGGCAGCTTCTAGAAGCCAGGAAAGGCAAGGGAATATATTCTCTCCCAGACCCTCCAGAAGGAATGCAGCCTTGCAGACACCTAGATATTATCCCTGTGAAAGGTTTCAGGCTTCCAATCGCCAGGACTGTAAGATAACTAATTTGTGTTGCTTTAAGCCACTAAGTTTGTGGCAATTTGTTACTGAACCATAGGAAATGAATGCAGAGCTCATTCTACTTTATATCCCTACTACGTGCCTGACCCACAATAGGTTCATATAATAGGTGCATTTTCACATGGAATTTGAGGGGGAGCCAAGCCAACCTGTAAAGAGGAACTAAAATCATCAAGGAAGGTGGGCTGTTTCCTAAAGGTAGGGATAGTATTGTCATGGAGCCAAGGTAAGGGAGGGGACCGAACTTCCAAAAAGAAGGAGCCTTAGGAGATGGTGGCCTAGAAGCAGCAGAAAAAGAAGCAAACCTGTTCTTTTCCTCGTCACCCGTTGACTCCAGCAGGTGGGGATGGAGTGGTGGTGTCAGGGGAGCCCAGCTTCCGTTCTGGGGACGAAGCTAAGGAGCGTAAGAGTGAAAGGCTCGCCAAGGGGGTGGTAGAAGGGTTAGCAGTTAGGAGTTCAAGCTCAGCAGTCAGACTGCTAGGGCTCAAAGTCTGACCTCACTTCCCTTCCTATTATCCAGTTCAGTAACCTTAGGTGTCGTATTACTGTCACCATCCCCACCCTTAGTGGTGTAGAACAACCATTGCATTATGCTCATGCATTTTGTTGGTTGGACAGGACGCAGTAAAGATAACTTATCTCTGCTCTGTGATTTCTGGGGCTTTGGGTTGAGATGGAATATCCGAAGGCTGGGATGACTCAACAGCTAGGGAATAGAGTCATCTTGAGTTTGATGTGGGCTGGTTGTCAGCTGGGCCTTCAGGTGGGGTTGTCAGCCTGAACGCCCACAGGTAACATGGCGACCTTATGTGGAAGCTGAGGGCTTCGATGGCAAGTGCCTCGGATCATAAAGTAGAGCCTCTGTTTTTTTTTTTGTGGCTCAGCTCAGAAGTCAGGCAGTGTTTCTTCTGCTGCATTCTATTAGTTTGCAATCAATCATAAGCCCACCCAGATCCAAGAGGGGAATTAGATTCCGCCACTTGGTGTGGAGTGGTAAGGTTCTAATAGATTTACCAGACAGCAGATACTGTTGCAGCCATCTTTGAAAAATACAATCTGCAGCATTTGGCGATTTCATTACTTTCCCTGAGATTTGGTTTCTTTCTTTCTTTCTTTCTTTCTTTCTTTCTTTCTTTCTTTCTTTCTTTCTTTCTTTTTAGATTTGGTTTCTTTAGCAGGAAGGTAGAGGTGATAACTATAATATTCTCATGTGGGTAAATGCATCTAAAAGAGCCTTTGGCACAGTGCCTGGCATGTGGTAATGTCACAAGTACTTCTGAGAGAGCAGGGACAAGGTCAGTTGTTTGTCATGATTGCTTCCATAGTGCCTGCCACAGGGCCTGGCATGTGAATGAGCCCGAGAGTATTGTGCCAGATTAGGGATTTCCAATCAGTTTATCAGGTAGCTATGGCTGTGTAACAAACCACTCCCAAAATTTAGAAGCTTAAAACAATAGCCATTTTATTTGCTTGTGGTTCTGTGGGTCAACAATTCAGGCTGGGCTCCGCTCAGTGGATCTTCTGCTGGATCATTCATGTGGCTATAGTTATGGGCAGTTCACTAAGGCTGAACGATCCAAGATGGCTTTACTCACACCTGTCCGTTAGTGCTGCTGTCAGCTGGAGTGCCTCAGTTCTCCTGCACGTGGCTTTTGTAGCAGGCTCAGGCCCATCTCCACCATGGTCTCAGGGTTCCAACTGCAGCCCAAAGAGCAAGCCCTAATTCACAAGTGCTTCTGAAGCTTCTGGCTAATTCCCATTGGCCACTGCAGGTGACACGGCCAAGTCCGGATTCATAGGATGGAGAAATAAATTCCACATCTTGATGGGAGGAGCAGCATAGTCACATTGCCAAGTGTGCAGGCTGGGGGGAATTATTGCAGCCATCTTTGCAAACAGTCTAGTACAGTCAGAACTGAGATGCAGAAAAGAGGTTGGGAGGAGGCTGAAGGCCCAAGTACCACAAGGGAGGTGGGCGGGGAAAGTGCTGAGCAGAAGTGACAGTCGATCCACACATGGAGGACCTGCTGCCTTAAACCACGGGGAAATGTGTCATCTCACATAACAGAACATGCGAGGACTGGGCACACTCCAGCTTCGCTGAAATGGTAACTCAACAAGGTCATCATTGAGGACATCCTCTGTTTGCCCCTGCAAATCTACTTCTACTTCTGTCCCGCTCTTGGCCCTGGGGGCTGACCTGTGTGGACCATGACAATGGCCTCCCTTGGATTCTGGTCTCTGGTTGGTTTTAGCTAATGGGGAACTCTGGCAGGAGGTCAAAAGAGGAGAACAGTGAGGTGGGATCTTCACTCCCAGGCTCCCTCACTCTCACTGTGGAGTCATCCCAACCAAAGGCCACCGCTCCTTGCAGGGTTAGCTTTGCATGACTCACAGCCACTGCTCCTTTCCCTCACCCCTCCTGCCGAACAGCCCCAGTGGTGTAACATTATGCTTTATAATTTTACTACCCACTTCTCAAGCCTTAGTGAGTAGCTCCTTCATTTAACACCCCTCAAATTATCCTCATTGAGTGTGCCTTCTCTTCCCGCCGGGTTCCTGGATGATTCAGTTCTCCTACTCAAAACCCTCAAGGGTTCCCACAGCCTTTAAAATACAGTCTAAATTGGTGATCTCGGGATTGAAGGTCCTTCATTATTTAGCCACATGTACCTTTCCAGCCTGATTCTTGCCTTCACTTACTCTAGAATCAAATTAGAAGAAGTCATTTACCCTCAGAGTCCACTGTTCCTTATGCTCCAGTCGCCTCTTTCTCAGCCTCAGGGAAGTGTGGCTCTCTTCTAAGGCCCAAGACAAAGGTACCAGAGGTCTACCCCAGCGCCTGGGATAGGATAAACTCTCAGGGATTGTATAGTGAACGAATCAAGAGATTCTTGAGAACCTTGCACCTTTCTTCCAGATCCAATGTTCTGCAAAGGCATGTGTGTGGATGCACATGACTTAATGCTTAAGGAGAAGGATTTCATACTAATGCAAACCCCAGGTACAAGTCAGTCTTCTTCCCTCCGTTTTGGGGAGAGGTGACCAGGGGACAGTGAGGAGGCTTCGAAGCACTAATCAGCACAGGGTTGTATAATCCTCATCAAAGCTTGGGAAGAATGAGGGCATCGTCCCCAGCAGCATGTCTCTGATGATCCCTGGATGAATCACCACGGAAAAAAGAGAAAGATGTTCTAGGAAACTCTTTCCCTTTAGGGCATTCTCGCTCAGTAAGTATTCCCTGCTGTGAGCCTCCTCAGCGCCTAGGCAATGGTGAAGGTGGGGATGGGGGCAACGAGGCTCAGTGTAGCCAGCCTATTGGGGAGGCTACCTGGCGCCAGTAGCTGAGGTATCTCCTCTGGAGCCAGGGAGCGAGGGAGGAGGCCAGAGGGCCTGGAATGCTTTGGGTCCCCCCTCATTTAGGTGGGCAGCTGACAGCATTCTCTAATCCTCCTTTACTCTGGATCTGGCTGCTGAGGAAGTAAGGTTGTGGGATGTGCCTAAGGAAGTCTGACTAGTGGGTCCCTGTGGGAAGAAGGGAGGCATGTGGGGGTGCTAAGGAAGGGGATTTAGCTTTTTTCCGCTTTATACCTTTCTGTAATGAATAACATGCGGGGGTGTTATTTTTTGAAAAAGGCCAAAGAAGTGATCTCATCAGTGGAATTTTAAGCCAATTGGTTTTTACTTTTCTTTTCTTTATTAAATAAATAAATGTTAAAAAGCAATGTAGCTACTGAACCTCTAAGATTTCCCAGATACTCTGTCCCTTTGCTCTCATACACCATGCAAATGTCCCAGAAATTCTGACTGTATGTGGAACCTAAATTTCCTGATCTACCTGGACATAGTGCCCAATCTCAATTCAGACCCCCGTTCCCAGTTTCTAGTAAAGAAAATATATTCAAAATTTTCATGTCTAGTAAGAACATTTATCTTTTTCTTTTCCTCTCTGAGAGCACCCTCCCAGATGCTCAGAATAGTAATACATTGGGTTGTTTTTTTTCAGGAATCTGAGGATGCAAACATGCCTTTATAGTAATGTGCAAGCCTGCCAATCTACACACGTAGGAAACTGGTTTACTAGGCGCTAGGGACACTCTGGGGTACCCACTGCATCCAGACACAGGGGTCACTTCCTGGGTTGTCCTTAGTTATAGATCCTGCTGAGGCCAGGCCTCTGCCAGGGCCACTGATTTCCATTCCTGTTCCAGAATTTTCTTTTCTATGGCCCTTCGTCTTTCTATGGCCTTTTCTATGTTTCGTTCTTAAAAAAAAACAATTATATATATATATAACTTTATTTTTATTGCTGACACTATTACAGATGTC
>NW_005366171.1:4067018-4091647 GCF_000412655.1 Myotis brandtii
TCTCTCTGGCCATCACCACACTGTTATCTGTGTCCATGGGTTTTGCATATATGTTCTTTGGCTACTCTCTTCACTTTCTTTCATCCAGTCCCCTCCACCAACTTACCACTTTTCAGCAACTACTGACTCTCCTACAGCAGAGGCAAGCTAGCCATTGATAGTCCATTAGAGCTTCTGGATCAAGCTTCTCCTGAAGGCAGACCTATCCTTTTATTTTGTTACAAGCCAATAAATTCCACTTTTTGTTTAAGAGTAGTCAAGTTGTTTTTGCTGTATCTGTAGTTTCATAAGTAATAGGCTATGCTGAAGGCAGTCCTGGGTCTGCCCCAAGTCTCTGGGCTTAGTGGGGATCTTTAGATCTCCTCCTCCCTGCTGGTTCCAGGATTCCAGAAGGAACCATCATGCCTCAGGTCCCAGACATGACAGTTCCATCCTGTCACCAACCCTGCGCAAGCCCCTGCCCTGTATAATCTCCTCTGACTCCTTGTCTAATAGGCGGGGTCCCACTAGCCTTTAGATGTCAACTAACCTTCAGAGGACAATTGCCCACCATGTCCCTGACTAGATTAGTCTGGGAGCCACAGAGAAGTGAGCCTGAGTTGGGGAGTCCTGGGCTCACCATGGGGAGTGAGGCAGTGAGACAGGGGAAAAAGCAAAGGTGCCATGGATTGATTTCTCAACAGAAGTTCTTCTCCTGGGCTCCCTCTGTGGGGCCGGCAGTTCTGAACCTGTGGTCTCCTTTCCTCCATTGTGCCCCAGGGAGAGAGAGGGCAAGGGGCAGTGCAACCACATGGAAGCCATCGGCTATTATTTTGTAAAGGTAAAGACATGTATATCCTATGACCCAGCAATTCCACTTTCGAGAATAAACCCTGGAGAAACACATGCCTACATACATACCGAGAACGCTCATTGCAGTGTTGCTCATAATAGTCAAAACCTGGAACCAATCCAAATGTTTATCAACAGAAGCATGCATTCATAAACATGGCATATCTATGCAGTGGAATACTGTACGGCTATAAAAAAAGAACACACTACAGCTACACACGGCAACATGGATGAATCTCATAAACATAACTGAACCGAAGAAGCCAGACACACAAAACCCTCAGAACGCTTTATTCAGATAAAGCTCAAAACAGACAAAGTAAAACTATTTTCTTGAGGGAAGCAAACTTGGGTGGTAAAACTAAAAGAAAAGGAAGTAGATACTATAAAAGTCTAAAGGAGAGGGAGAGTATGGTGAGGTAGGGACATGCAGGGGATTCAGAGTATGAACAATATTTCATTTCCTGATATAAGTGCTGAGTACATGGATGTTTGCTTTATAGTCAGTTCTTAGAAGGTATAATGTTCTATGTACTTTTCTGCATGTGTGTGAATTTTCATCATTTAAAAATATGGAAGAGGGAAGGGGCCTCATTTTAACAGGAGCTTGGATGAGGCTCTCACCCTCTGGTGCTCTCTGCTTCGAAGTCCACCCTATGGTCCCAGAGGAGAGATGTCCATGCTTGGTCCTCAGGTCCCTGCCCGGCTCCTGGATCACCCATCCCTTGTGAGTCAGTCCCAAGGCCTTAAGCACTGGCAGAAGCAACCTTATCCTTGACTCAGCCTGACTCAACCCTCCCTGATTGCATCTCCTGGGCTCTTGTGCTCCCAAGGATGTAATTGAGCATGTTCTGTGGGGAGACAGTCTAATAAATTTCCTAGGATGGAAGCAGAATGGAAATCAAGATAGTGTGCCAGGTTGCCGGTGTGCATCACAGCTCAGGGTTTGCTCTGATATGCGTGGGCCCAGGCTGGTGCCGGCATGCATGACTCACGGCCCGCTCCCTCCTCCTCCAACCCTCTCCCCCCTCCTCCTCCAACCCTCTCCCCCCTCCTCTGCTCAGGACACTGGTGTGCATGCCAGATCTCTGAGCTAGATAGGAGGGTTGTGTTCAGATCAGGCACCCTCGCACCAAGACCGTTTCTGAGTGTTTGGGATGTTTGTTTCCACAGCACTTGGCAGGCAGCCTGGCATAAAGCAGGTGCTCAGGGACCAGCTGGTATTAGGTGGTCCTTTGCCTGACACTGGACTGAGAAGGCCATGACCCTAGAGTGAGCTGTCTCTGAAGCCCTTGGGAGCTTTGTTTGAGGCACATGAATCCTTGGGTCTGAGGCTTGGGGAGTGATGAGGCTACGGTGGGAAAGATCTTAGTCCCGGGCTGCTGGCCACCTGATGACTTGCTGTGCAAACAGAAGCTCACACTTCCCTCCACCTTTCCCTCCTTTGTCCCCAGCAAGGTGGAAACCTGGCTCTCAACTCCTTCACCAGGGATTCGTAGACACTGTTCAAAGCAGTCAAGGTGGCCAGGGGCCCAGCATCCTGCCTCCTACTTGCCCCCTCCCCACGGGGACGCACCCTGAGATGATGGACTGCTGAAGATTTCCAGCAATGGATACATTCACCCCGCCCATGAACATTCACCCCAGTCCAAGGCATGCGTTTCAGGCAGGAACTCCATGAACAAAGGCACAGAAAGGTGCAGGGAATAAAGGGCTTGGTAATGCCCCTCTCACCCACTCACTTGCCTGAGGTCTCCTTTTCCTCCCCTTGGCCTCAGAGGTCATTGCTCCCTGGGCCTGTGGATACAGAAGCTCAGCTCAGATCAGGGGCCTTCCCCTCAGATGAAGCTGGTTAATTCCTGGGACCAAATACTCTTGATGAGACCTGGGCAGCCTCGGTGGGGTAAAAGGGAGGGATGTAGGGACGGGCAGGAGGAAAAGTCAGAAGGAGCATCTATCACTGACTTCAAATAGAAGCCTCTTTGTGGTGCAATGAAATCACCGTATATGGCTTGGGAGGAAGTTCTCTGCAAGGAGCTGCATGCAAATAGGTCACCAAGTCATGGCAAAAATATGCAGCCAAATGGAGGTGCCTGTCTCCAAGGGCTAAGTAAACTCCAGGAAGCCATCAGGTCTCAGGGCTTCATGCCAGAGGACAGAGGACATGAGATGCTCCCTCTGCCTCCCTGCCCAGCCTCCTGCCTCCTGCTTGTCCCCTCCCCACCGGGACCCACCCTGAGTCTGAGCAGCATCCCTGTTCCCTGTTGCCGAGATCAGGCCGGGACTCAGAGATTGCTGAGACACTTTCTGGTGACTAATGCAGTACTTGAACAGGAAACAGACTGAAAAGGGCTTAGGAGGAGCTATAAATAGCCTATGTCCCAAAAAAACGAACTTGGAAAGAAATGGAATTAACACACTGGGAGGAGAACAAGAAGATCACAGGCTCTAAGCAAGAAGACCAGCCACTTCTCCTTGGAAACGAGCGTTCCTTCCTGATGGAGAGCCATCTGCCCTTGTAGGAGTCAACTCTACCACGTGTACCCTGCTCCACCCTAGGGCTGAGGAGCCAGCTCAGCTAACATCATGCCTTGAATTGTCTGTGGTTCTGGGGATCAAGTCTTGTAAGGTTCATGTGAGGGTATGTGTGTGTGTGTGTGTGTGTGTGTGTGTGTGTCTGGGGATCATTGAGACTCAGGGCTCAAGGACTATGAGTGGTCTCCTTGTTGGAGGAAGTAGAGAATTGAAAAAGTGTTAGAATATCCTGCTACTTGCCTCAGTCCCCACCCCACCCCCTCCACCCTCCCCGTCCACCAGGCTATAGCAATCCTCTCCTGTGTTGAACACAGTGAAAGGAAGGGAAAGTAAAGTAGGAGAACTAGCCTTGGATTGAATGACGGGTCAGCAGACTGATGTTCTAATACCAGCCAAGAGCTCCTTTGCTGAGTAACTTGGAGTAGACACGCAACTTCACTAAAGACTGCTTTTCTACACAATGGAGAGGTTGGTCTAGTTCAATGGAGTTTAACTCTTTTTCTTTTATTTTTTTTCAAAGCTGCATAACATTTCTCCAAAGGAAGTCATAAGAGAGAGCAGAGCTGCCCTAGGTAGGGTGGGGACCTCACACTTATACACACCACTTCCCTCCTGGGAGCCACGGAGAAGCCACCACACAAGGGCAGGGCTTCACAGAGCACCATTTAAAACCACTAGACTCCAGTGGGCTGGTCATTCCAAAGCTCCTCCTTGTGGTCCCTTTTCTCCTTACTCCGTGTACAGGCTAGAAAGTGGAAATAATGAAAAGTTACATTGAGCGATGGAGATTTAACTAAAGATGTCAGTCAGAACAAGAAGAGGGATTTAAATCTCCCAAGTCCCAGATGATTTCTTAATATCCTCATTAGTTATTGGGATAGACTGAGTGCACAAACAGCCACACTTCTCCACCCCTCCCAGCATCCACACCCTCTGTAATGTGACTTTGTACCTCTTCCCACCAAGAGATAGGATCCATTTCCCTGCCCTTTGAATACATGCTGGCCTTGAAATTTGCTTTGAATGATACTTAGCGGAAGTGATGGTGTGCCATTTCCAGACTTAGGTCTTCAGAAGCCTGTGTCTTCTACTCTGTCAAACCCCTGCTATTGCCATGAGAACAGCCAGGGGCAGCCTGCTGGGGAATGAGAGGTCATATAGAGAGATCTGAGCTGTCCCAGCTGAGGCCACCCCAGACCAGCCAGACCATAACTAACCTGCCAACTGACTGAAAACACATGAGCAACTAGACTCATGAGAAATAATATATGGTGATTGTTACCCAGCAATAGCTAGCTGGGGTAGTCTATTTCTGTTCCAGCTAGCTATTGCTGAGTAACAACCACCTCCAAATTAGTGGCTTATAACAATTTATTATATCCTAATGTATTATGATCTCCCATGGTTCTGTGCATTGATTAGTCTCAGCTGGGCAATTCCCACTTGGAGTCTTTCATATGAGTACAGTCCAGATGTCAACTGGAGCTGCAAACACATGAAGGTCCAACCTCTCTAGGCGTCTGAGATGGCTCGTGCAGATGGCTGGTGCTTGTTGCTGACTGTCATCTTGAGGCTCATCTGGGGCTGTTGACTTTTCTGTGTGTGTCATGGCTTCTCACAACACAGCTTCTGGGTTCCAAGAGGCAGGAAGAGGAAGCTACAGGGATAATGAAGGGCTATGCTAGCTCTAGTATGGCATCACTGTCTCCACATTTTATTGGTCAAAATAGTCACAATATTCTCCCAGATTCAAGAGGGTAAAGAAATAGATGCCATCTCTTGGTGGAGAAATGGCAAGATCACATTTCAAAAGAGAATGTAGGGTGGGAGATATTGCTGGGACCATTGTTGGGAAATAAACTCTACCACAGCAGCACACATCATTGTGGCAAAGGATAACAGAGACACACACTTTTGGTTCCCATGACCCCTCCTTCCCTGCAGCCCTGCTTTTGGTCTGTCCTCTCTGGCTCCTCTTGTTATCACACAGGGATTGGTAAAAGCCAAGCAATTGGAGAGGAGGCCCTGCAGGGCCCTGCTGGGCCTGTCAGCTCCTCTGGGCTCAGTGGGAAAGACTGCAGTGACCGAAGTGTGATCACTGCCTGCCAAGGGCCAGCAGGGGAGGAAGTGGCCCACCTGGTATGGATTAGCTGGTACTCAGATTCCTCTTTTTCATTTTTCTAAGGGTTCTTCAGTATGGGAATGAGGAAATGCAATTGTCTAATTTCAGAAGTAAACAGATAGAGTCAACTCCAGTCAAGTGCTTTGTCAATACCAGCTGCCGTGGAGGGTAAAGTCAGATGAATAACAGGTTCAAGTTGAGTTTACCACTTCATTATGCATACAGTGACGGTGCCGGTGTCAGTCTCTGCTCACCCCAGCAGACCTACCTACAGGTCAGGTCTTAAACCATCCTGTGTAGCTCTGCCCAGGCCCATGACCCAGCAGTGGGAAGCCAGGCCTGACCATAGTGGGAACCCCATCCGTGCAGTGGGAGAGGGAGGATTTAGATCTCCTTGGGCTCCTGCCTATCTTCTCAGCTCCCGCCTTTCCCCAGCCCAATCTGAGTGGTGAGCTTCTGCTCCAGTTCTCACAGGTCCCCCAGGAACAGGGAGTCTCCTGGGCCCCATTTGGCTAGGATTCTAAGGTATTGCTAACTCTCCCATCTTTTCTCCTGTAAGCCAGATCCTGTTCCTGAATCTAAAATGACTTCCTGTTTCAAACAGGAAGTTTCAAACAGAAAGTCCCTTCAGCAGCAAGATGCTGCTGCCCACCTGAGGACAAGTAATCTTGGCAAATGCCAGAGACTCTTCCTCTCAGAGCCCCACCCACATGCCCAGGAGCCCCTACCAGGTCTAAAGCCAGCCAAATCCCCGGAGAACCTGGCCCCAGCTATTCCTGTCCCAGCAGGCCTTGCAGCAGAGCCTAGGCGGGTCAGGACAGGAAGCTGGTGGATGCCTCCCACGCTGACTTGGGTTTTGGCTTGCTTTGGCATCAGCATCCTGTCTGCCCTCTTTCCTATTGGGGGGAAACCGGACTGGTTTGTAATTCAGCCCATACCCCAGAGAGCCTGGAGGAAGCCATGGCCTCAGAAACTCCTTCAGCTGCCATCAGAAACAGGAGGAGTTCTGGGGAGCTGGGAGTCGGAAAGAGGGAGGTGAAAGTGAAGTCCCCAGTCCCGAGTGGTTCTTTCCTGGCTGGGGTAATGCCCTAGTAATGTGACATGTAATGTCACAATGCGTAGCTCACCTGCGCATCTGTGCTCACAGGAGTGCCAGCCCCTCCCTGCACTGGCCTCCCCAGACACACAGCTAAGCCCTCTGTACATGCACACCCATCCCATCCATCCATCCAGAGGTGGGGATGATCTCTGAACATCCGACAAATCAAGCAAAAGGGAATTATTTCCACTGTAATACATGCATATATAGACTATTTGAACAGAAAAAAATTTCCAGAGTTCCACCCCTAGAGAGAAATAATTTTTATATTCTGGAGATTTGTTTGAATGTTTAACCAAATTCTGCTCATCGGACCATCTCTGGTGCACCCTATGGTCTTTAGCTGAGTCCCTCTCCCAGGCGACAGAGGTCATGAGGTTGCTATGGCTTTCCCGTCCCCATCACAAAGGGCAGGGCTATCTCAGGGTTCTCCCCTCCACCCGCCAGACTTCAAAGAACTGTGCCTCCCCCTTCAGAGGATCCTCATCTGTGAAAGTCTGACCTCCCTCTTCCCTTCCTCCAAGGGACAAACAGCAGCATCTGGCAAGACTGTTGTCATGGGATTTCTAGACTCACAGGACCCCAAGATGTGACTCTGGGAAGGGAAGAGAAGTTCTGGAGCCTTCGACTCCACCAGCCTTCTCTCCTCACTCTCACCTTCCTCATTCCGCTTCTTTCTTCCATTGCTTCTCCCTGCCCCTCTTTCTCCTCTCTCCCTTTCCTTCCTTCCTCCCAGCCTCCCCCTTCCATAACAGGCAGTGTGGGTACTGGCACTGGACCTGAATTCCACAGCCACAGGTAGATAGACCTCTGCTCATTTGATCATTGACTGTCTGTGAGTTTGGTTGGATGAGTCACTAGCTCCTTGAACCTTAGTTTCTCATCTCAAAATGCAAATGGTAATGTCACTGCAGTGAGGACAAAATCTCAATAAGAATTTTTCTATCAGTGCCTAACACATGACAGATACTTAATGGATGTTAACTGACTCTAATCTGCATTAAGCAAGCACCTACTATGTGCGGGTGCAAAGGTCCAGAAGGGAGCAAGGCAAAGACCCTTAAGCCTCTCTTATAATCTTTTTATATCATAATGATTTGTTTCCACAAAAGATATAGGGAACCAAAGAGCTTCCACTGCCAGACATTCAGGAACCAGATTTCAAGGGCTTCTGTACACTTAGAAACAGAGAAGCTTGGTGGCTGGAATGAAAAGCCAAAACCAGATCCTGCAGCATAGTATGTCTCCATTCAGTCTACTCAGCTAATTGGTTTGCCTATGATCTGACCCTTTCTCCAGGGGAAAGCGATCTCTAAAACGGCAGGAGGTTACATGCCTGATGTGCCTGCACTTCCATTTATGGAAGACAGCAAGGTCAGAGCCCCATTCAGGCCTGTGAAGTCCCTCGGAGCCACCAATGTTGGGCTGTCATGGTGTCCCAGCAAATGCCTGTCTGCCTGGAGAGGTTTGGTTTGGTTTCACTGTGCACGCCACAGGTTGGGAAGGAAGTTGAGAGCCCAGGCTTGGAGGACCTGTTTTGGGGACTAGCAGTGCCTGCCTCAGTGGGATTAGGAAGTGGGAGCTTGTTTGCCATCCTCCGATTAGCCGAACTTTAGCAACCAGTTTAAACAGCCTGCCTTCATTTCCTGCTGGCTTGGCTCTGCTCACACCCACTGATAGCTTTCTCAGATGCTCTTTACTCTCTGATCAGGGATTGATTCCTTTGGAATGATGCTCTGGGGTTCATTGTCATGTCCCACACAAAAGGAAAACAGAATAGACAGACGAAGGGCTTTACCTGGTTCATGGATTGGAAGACTCAGTACCATAACTATGAGAATTCAGCTTAAATTAATATATAATTTAATAAAATGCCTATCAAAATCTCAATAAGAATTGTTCTAGACCTTTACGAGCAGATTCTAAAATTTACATGGAAAAGAGAAGGCCAAAGAATGGCTTCAATGACTTTGAAGAACAAGGAGGGGAGAGTAACCCTTGCAGCCATTAAGGCCTTTTGTGGAGCCATTGATAGGAAGGGATTAGTGTAGGAACAGACAGATAGACCAGTGGGATACAACAGAGGGCCCAGAAGTAGACCAATATGTATCTGAATTTCTGATAAAGGACAGAGGTGACATTAATAAGGAAAGGAGAGACCATTCAGTAAACAGTGTTTTGTATTCATTGTCCACGTGGAAAAGTTAAAATTCAAGGTGGAACACGCATGAAAGGAGAATGTTAAGACTTTTTAGAAGAGAATGTAAATGTAAGAGACTATATTTATGAAACTGGGTTAGGAAAATATATTTTTAAGAGGGAATAACAACAATAGCAAACCTACAGGACACCAAGGAAACACAAATTTGCCCATGTTGAGATTAAAACTTTTGTTCAAAACAAGACACAATAAACCAATAAAGAAGACTAGTCACAGACTCCACCCAGATTATAAAAAGAACTCCTATAATCAACAAGGAAAAGGCCACCCAGTAAAATATAGAACAAAGGGTATGAATCGGAAATTCTCAAATAAATGACACCCAAATGTCCAGTAAGCCCAAGAAGCTTCACCTCCACAGTCATTGGGGAAATGCAAATTAAAGTCACAATGGAAGATCGTTTTATCTCCATCAGATTGGCAAGACTCTTGAAGTCTGACAGTACCGACTGTGAAAGGCAGTGCTGCATGCTGGATTAGCAGCGCTGATGAGAGGAAATGGGTACCATCACTTTGTAGACAATGTGTTTTACTAGCTAGTGAACCTGAAAATGAAGATTCCCTAAGATCCAGAAATACCAATTCTAAATCTATAGGATAAACTCTCCTACCTGCATACAAGAAGACATACACATGGATGTTTAAATGTCTATCAACAGGGGAATAAGCAAATAAAATGTGGAATATCCACCTAATAGAATGCTATTCAACAGTCAAAACAGCCTGGCCGGCATGGCTCAGTGGTTGAGGTCGACCTACGAACCAGGAGGTCATGAGTTTGATCCTGGTCAAGGCATATGCCTGGGTTGCAGACTCCATCCCCAGTGTGGGGCATGCAGGAGGCAGCTGATCAATGATTCTTTTTCAGCACTGATGTTTCTATTTCTCTCTCCCTCTCCCTTCCTCTCTGAAATTAAAAAAAAAAAATTAAAAAATTAAAAAAGCAACAGTCAAAACAAATTAGCATATTCTCATGATTAAATCTCAAATACCAACATGGGTAAATCTCAAGAACACATTAAGGGGAAAAACAAATTGTGATTTCATACACATAGTATGAATCTCTATCAAGTTAATGTTTCAAAATATGAAAAAAGTACAAAACATTGTTTAGAAACATATGCCTATGTAGTCAAAGTGTAAAAAGTACATCCATCTGAAAAATATCAAATTCATAAGGAAAGAGAATGGATCCCTTTGGGGTACGGAGCATGCATTAACTGTAACTTATCTTTAAAAAAGAAAAAGAAAAACATCTGAAGCAAGTATGGCAAAATGACAAGATGCGTTAAACTGTATGGTGGGTACATGAGTGTTTGATGTTGAATACTTTGTTTCCTTATGTTTGAAATTAAAAAACAAACAAAAACAAAAACAAAACATGTGCCTGGTCGCTGGGATTCCTCCAAATGCATGGCTATGGCTTGGGAAAGCAAAGGGCAGAATGCTTTTGCCCTTATATTTATATCCAGCAATTTTTCTGGGTATTGTGCCTCTCTTAACACGAATCTCACCTACGACATTCAATGACTTCACAAGCATTGCTTCAGCACCAGCTAAGTGCCATGCACTGAGGAAACCAAATAATTAGGGCCTGTCCCTCCCCGATATGGTGTTGTAGGCTATTAGAGGAGACAGACAGGTACATATTCTGATAAACGCTAAAACTAAAAATGTGTGGGCTAGCACAGTGGGAGGGAGCCATTCATTCTGCCAAGGGGGTGGGTACAGAAAAAGCAAGGCGGTGGGCCAGGAAGGTTGCCTAGGAGTTTGGAAGACACTGAGAATGAGGAGAGTATAGCATAGCTAAAGAAAACACGGCATGCGCGCGCCTGTTGTGTGATGGGGCTGAAGAGCAGCACCCTGTTTGGATCCACGCTTCAGAAACATCCCCGGAAGGGTTAGAAAAAAATGAACAAAGGCAGGGAAACTGGTTGGGAAGCCATTGAAAGTGTTTCAATGGGAGGTGATGAAACCTGAACTACAACACAGTGATTTGGGTTGTAGTTTCCCTGCAAAACTGCAAATTAACTGAGTGTAGGGAAATGGTTTAATCAGGTTTTGTTGATCTCTGTGTACCCACAGAGCCTCCAGGTGTTCCCTGCACTACTGGGAGCTCCAGGCACGTATGGTGATGGGAGGGAGGGAGGAGGGAGCAGGCAGGCCCCAGGTCCACTCCCTCCTTTTACAGATAAGAACTGAGAGCTGGAACGGGGCAGCGGTACTTTTAAGAAAGTCCTTAGCTGGATGCTTACTGTTTCTCAAACAGCAAAGAGTCCTGCAAACCCTCTGCTAACAAATGTATAAGCACATAGGTTTTTAAAGACAAAGCCTGACCAGGTGAAGTTCCGTTAAGCTGCATTCTTCATAAGGAAGTGCTTTCTCTTCCCCTTAGGCGGAAAGAGTTCCTTTAAAACAACCAAATTCTCTGAGATGAATAATACAAAACAATAGCCCTTCACTGGGCCTCAGTCCAAGTAACAGGCCCTATTCAGGTGGCTCTTGTGTGCTGTTGGCACTGTGGGCAGGGCCAGCCCAGCCTGAGGACTTTTGTTCTGCCACCATGCAGTAATGGGCTCTCCACCCCTACATAGTAAACTTCCAGCCACCTGAACAAAATTCACCTAAATCAGCAGACCGCACGTAAAGCAAAACAAGCTCTGTACCCATCCTCTCTGGGATTCCCTGTCCCAGGGAGACCGTCCCCCCTGCTTCATGGCTCCCTCTCCTGCCTCCATCTCTAGCAGGTGTTGAATCTGCCCCGCTTGACACTTCAGTGGCTCTTCTGTCAGCAGGTAAGCAAGGCTTTCAGCCTAAAGATGACAACACCAGAGACCACCCTCCAGCCTGCCTCTTCCCTCTGTGTGTCCTCTTTCAGTCACATGAGATTTTGCAAGGAGTAGTTGGTATTCATCGTCTGCCCTGCCTCACCTCCCATTCATCTCTTAGCCAACCCGGGGGTTCTATGCTTAATATTCACCTGGGAAGGAAGGATGGAAGGAAGGACGAAAGGAAGGTAGGAAGAGGCTAATATTTTTTGTGCTTATTATGTACCAAGAAATGTTTTAAGAATTGTACACGTGTTAACTTATGAATTCCAGACATCAGTGTGATGTAAGTGCTT
Source organism: Myotis brandtii (assembly GCF_000412655.1). Taxonomy (NCBI): domain Eukaryota; kingdom Metazoa; phylum Chordata; class Mammalia; order Chiroptera; family Vespertilionidae; genus Myotis; species Myotis brandtii. Next base: position 4,078,951 of record NW_005366171.1, read on the forward strand.
GTTATTTGCATGTTACAGGTGAGGAGAGGAGGCACTGAGCAGCTGAGTGCTGCCTGAGTCACACTGAACCAGGATTTGGGCAGAGGCAGTCTCATTGGTTCTCAACCTTGGCTGCACATTAGAATCACCTGGGAATCTTTTTAAAATCCTGATTTCTGGGCCTCATCCTCTGGAAATTCTGTTTCTTTGTTACTAATGTTGTGGCCCCACCCCATAACAAAGAAACAGAATTTCCAGAGGATGAGGCCCAGAAATCAGGATTTTAAAAAGATTCCCAGGTGATTCTAATGTGCAGCCAAGGTTGAGAACCACTGGTCTAGAGCCTGAGCATTCTCATACTTTGTACAAGGTGCCTGGAAGGAAAAAATGTACAAGAAGATGGCATGGCCTGTCTCATTCATTCATTCATTCATCCATTCATTCATTCAATGCCTACTGGTGGCTTATCATGTGCAGGGCAGAGGGATAAAAAGACATGAATCTTCCATTAAAATGCTCAGAATCCCATGCCTACTGGTAGCTTATCATGTGCAGGGATAAAGACATGAATCTTCCATTAAAATGCTCAGAATCCCAAGAGGGAGGCAGGGCAATAATACGGTGTGAAAAGAGGTCTGGGAAGTTGGTGGGCGGGGAGCTGGGCAGCCCAGAAAAAGCTGCTTGGTTTGCTTACAGCAGTGGTTCCCAGTCTTCACTCTGCATTGGAATCACCTGAGATCTTAGATACTGCTGATGCCGACCTCCCACCCCCAGATGTTATGACTTAATTGGCACTGGGAGTTTTCAAAGCTCCTCAGGTGATTCTAATGTTTGGCTTAATTTGGGGAACACTGGCTTAAATGATAATGAGCAGGGAGTTTAGTTTGCAAGTAACACAAACCCAACTCAAACTGTCTTAAGGGGGAAAAAAGTGTGTGGGAAGGAATGCATTTGGGGTAGGGTTTGACCCAGGTCTCAAAAGATGTCATCAGGGTGAGGTTTTCTTCATGTCCAGTGCAAAGCTCAGATAAAAGCCCAGAATTGTGTTTCACTGGCTCTGACTTGGGCCTGAACCAATTACTGAGGCCAGAGGGATGGAGACTGGCTCATCTGATTGGCTCAGCTGAGTCATGTGTCCCACTTCTGGGGCCAGTAATTGGAGGCGAAAGCCTGTGGAGGAGAATGGAGGAGGGTTTGTGAAGGGTCCTGGTATGTCTGGGGGCAGAGAGTGAGGGGCAGTCAGGCCAGTTGGGGTGAAGATAAGGAGTCTGTTTTCTAGGAGATGGAGATATTTAAATAGGAGGACAACATGACCACTTTTGCGTTTTAAGATTATAACTCCAGCAGTTATGGAAAGGTCATATATGACTAAAAAGAAAAGATTATTGCAACTGTTGAGAGAAGAGATGTTGGGACCTGAACGAAGAGAGGGCCCATAAGGTGGACAGGAGGCAGAAGACTTGAGATGTTTCTGAATTACATTCATAAGGTTTCTTATCCGGTTGGAAATAAAAATTTAGAAAAAGAGAGGAACCATGGACAATGGAGAAATTTCTAGTTTGGGAAGTTTGGTTGTTGGTATGCCACTCGAGAGATTAGGAATATAGATCATTAAATGGGTTGTGGACAACTTGGCTTGGCCATGTTGAATTTGCCGTGTCTTGAGGACATCCAGGAGTCCAAAGGGCAGGTGAACATTTGCAAATGGAATTCAGGAGGGAGCTGGAAGTCACCGTGTTCCTGTGGTAGCTGAAGCAGGGGCGATGGATGGGATTCCACAGGAGAGACGTGGAGGGAGAAGAGCCTTGAGGAGCGCTTACCAGGACTAGAGACTGAGGTGGGGCGTCCAGAGAGGGAGGACAGATGGCTTTGGAATCAAAGGAAAGAAGGTTTCAAGCAGGGGAAGTGGTCCACAGCCTCACGTGGTACAAAATCATTAAGGAGGATGAAAGCTGGAAATAGAAACTTTTTGACTCGAGGGCCACAATGGGTTCTTAAACTGGACCGGAGGGCCAGAACAAAAGCATGGATGGAGTGTTTGTGTGAACTAATATAAATTCAAAGTAAACATCATTACATAAAAGGGTACGGTCTTTTTTTTTTTTTTTTTTAGTTTTATTTATTTCAAACGGGCCGGATCCGGCCCTCGGGCCGTAGTTTGCCCACGGCTGAAATAGAACATGGATTTGACAACAGGGAGTTCCCTGTTACCCTAAAAAGCCAAGTTATAGTGTTTATGGGCAGTGAGCCTGGGGGATGCAAATAGACCAAGCATGGACCCACCACTCTTCAACAAGTTTGCTAATGAGACGGTTAGGGCAGTGGCTCAAGGAGATGTGCGGTATGGGAAATGGGAACACGGGCACCTTCCCACTATATTCCCTGTGGGAATATAGTGAAGGCCACCTGTAAGCAGACTGTGGGACCTTGGGAACCTGGCCACAGCTCCATCTCAGAAAGGCCAGAGAGAAACTGTTTCTAGATGTGATTGTAAATAGCTAGTGTACGGATCTTACACAGCTTGTGCACGCCCCCCCCCCCCCCCCCCCCCCCGCATGCCCTGTTTTTCTGTTTTCTGTACTCCATAAAACTGTGTGTTGGCAAAGTCTGGGTGGAGGTAAAACAGTAGCACTGCCCGGTGTGGCCTGTCCTCAGGCCAAAGGGACTTAGTGGCAGCTGGTGCAGCGGTGAACTCTGGGGGGCACGTAAGTTCTAATAAACCCATGTCTTTCACAGCCAGTCCTCCAGGTTATTTCTTTGGAATCCACCAACAATACACTGAGGTTTTCTGGGACCTTAGTCACATGTGTCAAATCATTTTTACATACATTTGTTTTGTACTTTTTCTCGTTTTTTATTTGTTTCCTTTTTAAAATTTGACTTGGTTTGTTTGATGAGAGACAGTTGACCAAGCTGTCAGGAAAAAACTAAGAGAGGAAGGCTGAAGAGAAAGTGATTTTCCACAGAGATTAAAAGCAGATTAGTGGCTGCCAGGAGCTGGACAAGGGAATGCAGAGTGACAACCTAATGGGTGTGGGATTTCCTTTTGAGCTGATAAAAATATTCTGGCCCTAGCTGGTTTGGCTCAGTGGATAGAGCATTGCCCTGTGGACTGAAGGGTCCCAGGTTCGATTCTGGTCAAGAGCACATGCCTGGGTTATGGGCCCGATCCCCAGTGTGGGGTGTGTAGGAGGCAGTCGATCAATGATTCGCTCTCTTCATTGATGTTTCTATCTCTCTCCCTCTCGCCCTTCCCCTCTGAAATCAATATATATATATATAAATTATAAATTCTGGAACTAGGTATATTGATAGTTGCATGATAGTGTGAATTGATTTAATGCTACTGGGTTTTACACCTTGAAATGGTTGAAACAATGAACTTTTTATGTGTATTTTAAGTTCAGAGAGACTAATTAATTTATCTAAGCGCACACAGCTATATTTGAGATTCCAAGCTGATTTAACTACAAAGCTCATGCATGCTCTTAATTCTTCTCTCATATTGCCTTAGTGGTTTCATAGGTGCGTGTATTGATAATGTGAGAAGATCCATATCCACCAAGCTATGGGTGCTACAAATCTCAGGGTGATGAAATTATCTACATATTTTTGTATTCTTCTTTTTGATTTGGGCATAGCTTTGATTAAAATAGGGTAAAGCCTATTTTCAATATACAGAAGGAAAGCATTTGAGAGGTATGGTCCTCTCTGGAGGAGATGTTATAGGTGTGTGAGAAACCACCAGAGAGGATGCGAACCTTCACAGGTGAGCGCAGAGGGTGGAAGGAGCATGGACCAAGGCAGGAGGAAGACTTCTTAAGGTGGTGACTTAGAACACAGTCTGAAAGGGAGTGCCAGTCCTCATTGTATGGAAAAGAAGAGGGAGGGTCTTTGGAGGGGAACAGCAGGCATGATGCCCTGGAGCCAGGAGAGATGGGGGAGGGAATGGGAGAGACAGGCTGGATGCAGTGGGGCAATGCTTCACGGCCCCTCTTCCCTGGGTCTCCCTGTGCCCCTCTCCCGGGGTCCTCTCCTCCTCCTCTGCCCTGAGTGAACCACACAACATAAATTCGCTTTGGTGCATGCTGTCCACGGGGCAGCCACAGCCTTGTTCTAAGACACTTCCCTTGGTCCTCAGGGAAATAGAAAACCTCGAGGGCTGGCCTCTCAGGCATTCTTAGAAGTCCATTGCGGCCATGCCTTCCCGCTTTGTCCTGGGATCCTGTGACTCTCGGGCACCAACCCAGAGCAGCCCTCACTCAATCGCTTCTTTGATTTTTCTCCCAGTTGGACTGTCAGGGAGTGTTGGCCAGTGGGAGGGTGCTGACTGCTGAACTGTGCAGATACAACTATTGCATTTCTTTCTGCCAGAAGTCAGATTTCTTTTCAGATATGCCTGCACAGAGAGGGATCAGTCCCATTCAGTGCAGACGTGGCCTAAGCCAGTTTGCCTCATGGGTGACTTGCCCGATGACCGACAATTTATTCCCTCTTGACAGTGTTTTCACCTCTTTTGAGATATGTCCATCTCTTTTTTTGCCACGTACCTGGCATCTTAAACATTTTAAACTGATGTGTCTCAGAGTCTTTCCTATTCCTAATAAGTATTTACTACACGTTCAGTACTTTTATAGTTGATGAGATATATGTTTCTGATAGGTTTCAGACTGACGAAGTGACAAGAGCTTACCAGCCGTGGGCAAACTACGGCCCGCGAAAAAAAGACCGTACCCTTTTATGTAATGATGTTTACTTTGAATTTATATTAGTTCACACAAACACTCCATCCATGCTTTTGTTCCGGCCCTCCGGTCCAGTTTAAGAACCCATTGTGGCCCTCAAGTCAAAAAGTTTGCCCACCCCTGGCTTAGACACAAGAGGGAGACACAGCAGGCTTTGAGTTTTAGTTCTGCCAGTTACTAAGACGTGGTATTTAACCTCCCAGATCTTTGGTTTCTACAAGTGTGGTGGTTAATCTTATGTCAACTTGACCAGGCCACAGGATGCCCAGGTATTTGGTTAAACATGATTTCTGGGTGTGTCTGTGACGGTGTTTGTGGATGAGATTAGTGTTTGAATCTGTAGACCAAGTCAAGCAGATGGCCCTCCCCAGGCGGTTGGAAGTCACCCAATCCTTTGAGTGGTTAAATAGGTCAAAAAGGCAGAAGAAGAGAGAATTCACTCTCTCCGCCTGCCTGCTTCAGTGAACATTGGTCTCCTTCTCTGGGCCTGGGGCTCACAGGAGTGGAAGGAGGAACACCTGTGTGAGCTGGGGGAGGCTGGGTCTAGGTGCCTGGCACTTGCCTCACACCAGCAACATGCGTGCACAACAGCGGTGCCAGAGCCCTGCACTGACCTTCCAAGTGCACAGCCCACCTTTCTTTCTAATCCCATGCAAATGTTCCTTGTGGCCAGCGCTAACATGGCAGCATCCAGGAAAGGGGGTTCTGGGAAACCCAGTTCTAGCTCAGTAAGTTGCTACAATACAGAACCACTGCACTCACAGGTAGGGGGGAAAGCAACTAACATGTAATCGGGGCCAATAATATGCCTTCTCGTATGTTCCCTCATCTGATCTTATGCTCTCTTCTCACAAAGTAGGGTTATTATCTCCCTCGCCTGGCTTGCGCAAAATCACCCCGTTAGGGAGAGCAGAGGCTGAAACCCAGGTTGTACAGGAACTTGACCCGTGAAGGCGATGTGGGCTCCTCTGCAGGGCCTCCAGCTCCATCCCCGCAAAAGTCAACACTCCTGCAGACCCCACTCACCTGACTGGGGGAGAATGACGCCTTCTGAATGGATTAGAGGTTGGGCACTGGGTGGTCTCTTGACACCTAAGCTGCCTCTAGGGCAAAGATTTGAATAGAAAAGCAGTTGGACAGGAATTTAATTTTAATTAAAATGTATTTATCTGCTACAAAATGCACGGCACTTAGAGAAAAGCTTAATGGGGTAGGGGTAGGGGGAGTGGGAAGTCAACAATAGAAGAGGAGGTCAGGATAACTTTCTGAGAGGGGAAAGCATACATTCCTTCTTTGAGTTCCCATGGGCCCGCATCTGCAGCTCTGGTCCAGGCTCCTTGGAGAACAGTGGGTGGGGGGAGGGGTGTGTGTGGATGTGAAGGAGCCATTTACTAACCCTGACAAGCTCGGAGGGGGCCTACATGGCAGTCTTACAAACTCAGAGACCTAGAGTCACCACGCAGTATGATCTAAAATGAAAACTTCTTAACTAAAAGCAGTTCCTGGTGGGTAGGCATTGCCTAGGGCAGTGTTTTTCCCTAACAAAGCTCAGTCTTCACCTTAACTGAGCCCTTCTGTTTGCATCTAGGATAACATACCTGATAAACATGCCTTTGCATTAGCAAAGGTTCCCCCCTCCCCCCCACTCCTCAAAACAAAATCAGGCCCAGAGCTGAAACCACAAATCCTCTCATTGCCATTGAGTGAACAGTTGACTGTTAACTATCCTGCACCCACCTAAGAAAAAGAAGTATATGTCTGTCATTTTACTTTTTATCTAACCTCAAAGGTTTCCCCACTTTGCTTTCTCCTGTTTCCCTAATCTATCACCAATGAATTTCATGTAACCCAATTATGCTTCCTCTTTTGATTGTAATGTATAAAATAAGATGCAAAGCTGCCATTTTCTGGAGCATTTTTTCCATTGAGGTTTTGCTTCCCAGCAATTTGTCGTCAGTTTGGCTTAAACGCATAAAATTTCTCTACAGGTTTGAACGTTTCTTACGTTGACAGCGGCACAAACTCCTTGCTTAGCAGATTGTTTGTTTTTAAGCAGGTTCCTCTCTTTTTCCTCCAACAAACATTTACTGAACCCTCCTATATGCTGGGGACTATGCAAGCAATGCACATTGATGATGAAGGTCAGGGGCTCAGGTGAGCTGACCCTACTGTCTTAGGATGGGTCCCCCCAGAAGTAGACTCTGAGATAAGAATTTGGGTGCAAGCAGTTTATTTGGGAAGAAATCTCACGAAGCGCAGCCTGGGACTGGAGACGTGTGACAGAGAAGTGACCGAGGGACCCAATAGAGCAGTGATGGCGAACCTATGACACGCGTGTCAGAGGTGACACGCGAACTCATTTTTTTGGTTGATTTTTCTTTGTTAAATGGCATTTAAATATATAAAATAAATATCAAAAATATAAATCTTTGTTTTACTATGGTTGCAAAGATCAAAAAATTTCTATATGTGACACGGCACCAGAGTTAAGTTAGGGTTTTTCAAAATGCTGACATGCTGAGCTCAAAAGGTTCGCCATCACTGCAATAGAGGGTAGGTTGATGAGCAGGTTACTGCTGGGGGCACCTGGGGCTCAATCCTGCTGGGGATCTTTGGGACAGACAGAGAGATGGCACACACCTCCAAGATACCCTCCTGCGTGGCGAGACATTTGGGGCATGAATCCACCAACTCTTGCCCACCCTTGTTTGAAGGTTGCTCCAGTATCTCCGATACTCTGGCCGGCCCTGTGCATTGTCTGAGCTGCTGGAGCTAGAGAAAACCCACAGGCAGAGAGTCACAGGTGCCTGCAATAGAGAGCCAGGGGCACGTATGGACACCAGGGCATCTGCTATTCCTCCCCAACATATAGTCCTCTCTCCCTCCTCCTCCCGTCCTAACCGCTCTCAACTTTCATTCAGGTGTGCACCTCTCTGCCCTGCGGCCTCTGAGTCTCAGAAGAAGCTGAGCCCACCCCCAGTCCAGGCAGGGGCCCTGACAGGCATGGCCAATCAGCACATTCCGGTCCTCTGGCTCTGGCGGGGGTTCAGGCAGGCATTGAGCCAACCCATTCAGAGTGGATCTTGAGACTCCTGCTGGGAATGCTTGATCAGATACGTTCTCTTTTGGGTCAGGTAGCGTGTGGCAGCAATAGCTCTTAGCAGTGGCTACAGCGAGGAAAACCAGCCCAAAGACAAAGCCAACACAGAGGAGGGCGGAGCCAAGGGCATCGCAGAGAAAGAGAACTGGGGCTTCTACTTCTAGACTCTTTCTCTTCTGTTACAGTCTGGTCTCCTCCATTGTGCATGGAGCACGTTACCTGGAAGCCCCGACTCCTGTGGAAAGAGAGAGCTTCTCTCACAGGTGTATCTACGTGCTGATCCCGAAGAAGGAATCTGCTTGGACCATATGCATGTCTGTTGGACCCATCACCACTGGGGTGATATGGTTGGTTGGCCGGCCCTGGAGCAATGCCCAGTCATAAGTGAGGAGGGTGTAAAGATCACATTTGGAGTCAGCCAGTTAGATTCACCCCCCGCCCCCATATGCTGGCTCCTGGAGACTTTGGGCCAGTGACTTCACTTCTCCAAGACTCCATTTTCTCATCATTAAGGTGTGGGTGATGATAGTATGCACCTCAAAGTGTGGTTGAGAGATATACACACAAGGTTAGTAGTGGAAGTGGCCACGTCCCTAACCTGGAGTTGATCAAATGATGCCTCTTATGAACTCTATTGTGTGTTTTTTCCTTAAATCCTCACCCAAGGATATTTTTCCCCATTGATTTTTTAGAGAGAGAGGAAGGAAGGGAGGACGAGAGAGAGAGAGAGAGAGAGAGAGAGCGGTGGTTGCCTCCTGCATGCACCTCTTCCAGGACTGGGGATTGAACCTTCAACCCAGGTACTTGCCCTTGACTGGGAATTGAACCTGTGACCCTTTGGTGCATGGGCTGACACTCTAACCACTGAACAACACCAGACAGGGCTCAGCCCCCTATTTTTTAATTCAAAAACCCTTCTATATCATTTACTCTGTCCCAGTTACTGTTCTATGCACATATCTCCCTCTTACTATGCTGGTATCACAGGTGAAGAACCTGATGCACAGAGAGGTTAAGTCACTTGCCCAAGGTGACCCAGTAAATGGCAGAGCTGGGATTCAAACTCAGGCATCTTGACTTCAGAATCTGTGCTACTAATTACTTGGTCATCATGTCTCTTAGAATAACTGCACTGTACATATTTGTGGGGTGGATATATGATGGATAGACAGGCAGATGAGCTTGAGTGAGTCCCCTCCACTGGCTATCACAGAGAAGAGTACCCCTGTCCTTGCCCCTAGACAGCTGCTCTGTGGAGGGTTCAGGAGCTGGTTCCCTAGCTCCATTCAGTTACCGCAATGGGTTCTGGAATGGGCTTCAGGTTTGCATAAGCAAGAGTCTGCCTAGGTTGCAGGTGTGGCCCAGTCTACCGTGAGGGTGCAGTGTTTTTTGTGGCATCGGTTAGTCTCTTGCATCTAGAATTATGCCCTTGGATTTGACAGTTAGCTTTGAGTGTGTGTGTGTGTGCATCTCACCAGGCTATTTGAAGCGGGGGCTAGAGTTCCTTCATGACCCTGTGTCTCCTCTTCTCTGCTTCTGCACACCCACTCTCTGCGTCTCTCTCTTTGCTCTGGTTGGCACATCACCTCCTGCCTGTAACCTCAGCTCTCCAGCACTGACTTTCCCATCACAGCTGCCAACACGCCCACATTCCCCAAAATGCTGTGGTGCCTCTGAGGGTATTACTGATTTCGACAGGTGCCCTTTCTTCCCCCAACTGCCCCTGGAAAGCCCACTGTAAGTGTGATAGGCCTGGAAAGTTCCTAGAGAACTTTTCTGTCTTATTCACAAAAAATAGTGCATTCTGGGCCTATCCGGATATCAGACTGGAACGAGGCCCCGGGGATCTTGCTTCTCACACATTCCTGAGTGTTTTGGAGAGGTACCACTGTTCCTACTTCCTGGCTTAGAAAGTCCTTCTCCGAAGATAATTCCCAAGGTGGCCTGGGGCCAGTCAGCCTTTTCTCCCCAGTCAGCGAGGTCAATGGACTCCGTGGCTACCAGCCTCTCTTCTTTCTGAGAGCCCAGAGCCCTTGGACAGCAGCTTGAGGAGGAAGCTGGTGGGAACCGCTCACTGTTTTACCCCTTCCTGGTGGAACGTCTGCACGTGAGGAAGAGGTCCCAGGGCATGGGCCCCTTTTCACTTGGAGGGAGTGAGGCACAGGTGGCAACTCTTTTCCCTGCCAACCAAACACTGTGAGAAGCACCCTGGCTTCTCTACAGAACATCTTCCCATCAAGAATCCACTTAGTTCAACGTTTACCTTTCTTTAAGTAAAGTGCTGGGCTGCAGATAAAAGGAAGCCAAGCCCAACACCCCATGCGTCCCTCCTGGAACATGGTGAGGTGGGTAATCAGTGATGATAAAGATTTCATCACCCCACCCTCCCCAACCCGGAGTTCTTTTCCTGGGGAGGAGCGAAGAGTGGCGTCGGAGCCCGTTGCTTCCAGCCTCAGATGAAGATATTTTTAGGGTTGAATCTGTGCCTTCCTTCTATCCCTCCCTCCCTTCCTCTGATGCGAATGCAGCCATCTGCACCTCCCAGACAACCTTCACAGGCACACATTCACCATCCTAGAAGAGTGGGCTGGGGAAGAGGTTGTTATTAAGTATAGACTCCAGAGTCGTGGCATAAGGATGCGGAGTTTGCCTGGCATGCTAAGAGTGGGGCAGAGGCGCTGGGAACCTGGAGCCCATTCCCGTACTCTGTGGTCCTCGCAAGTGCCTTCCCGTTTCTGGGGCTCCATTTATTGTTATTTCTTTAATCTATTAAGTGAGGGGCCTAGGTATTTTCTCTAAGGTCTGCTCTCACATTGCATGATCTCAGTTGTATAAAATCCCACAGTCAGAGACCAGCAGGATATCCCAGGGTTACTGCTTTGTCCAGAGGAGGGGCCTTTGGGACCTCCTGTCTCCAGGCCTCTCCACCCCACAGGGAAATGGCCAGGAAGGTGGCTTGTGTGTGGTGGCGACAGGCTCTGACCACTGGCTCCAAGGTCCCAAGGCGTATCCCCCTCTATGCAGTTATTCCCCCATCACCTCCCAGCTTGCCCTACATCTAAAGAAAAGCTCACCTCACAGCCCCGAGACCCACCTAGCAAGGGTCTTTCTGACCTGAGCCCCCTGAGTTAAAAATATTGGGAGTGGAATGACGGGAAGAGGCAGAGGTCCTAGGAACCCATGGATACATATGAGTTTTTGAGCTCTTAGGACTTCTGTGCTGAGCAATGCTATCTCTACAAAACTTGGTTGGGTCACAGTGTTCCTAGAGTAGTCTTAAATTTGTTTAATTTGGAGAACATTGTGCTATAGACAAGGTGGTGGGGGTTATAAAAACTAAAAGTAATAAAAAAAATACAGCTAGCTCCATAGCACCATGTACTTCTGATTATTTATCAGCTGCATTATAAGTTATAGGAACACAGGAACCACATCCAGCTCACAGTAGCTTTTGTGCAATGAATGAATAACCTGTCTGCGTTTCCATCGCCAACATGCTTATCTCGGGCCCAGGCCAGAAGCAAGAGGCTTTGTAGCCAGTGAGGCCTTGTGTTGGGGGCAGAGGTTAACACTGTTTCCTAAAGCTCCTCTCTGTCTCAGCTTTCCTCTCTCACTCTGTAAATAAGGCAGGGCCATGCCCATCTCAACTCCTGTCTCTGACAGTGCCCAGCCCTGAGCTCAATAGTTGTTTGGGCAGCTCAGGCCCCAGAGTGTTTCCTTCAGAAATAGACCTGGCCTGTCTAGCACTCTAGAGGTATGGGTCGGGCTGTAGAGGGCCCAATGGCACCACGGTGAGACATACAAATGGTGGAGTCAGATAGCTCCTGGCTCAAATCCAGAACCTGATACTTATTAACTTGTGCCCTTGACAAGTTACTGTACTTTACCCCATCTCAGTTTCCACATCGGTAAAAGGGGATGATAAGAATGCATGCCTTACAAACCCACTGTCAGGATTAAGTGAGCCCCAAAGGCCTGGAGTAGAATCACTTGGTAAGGAATAGAAAAAAATATCCGCCCCAGGTTTGATAAAGGCAAACTGCTCTGTGTGTACTTGCCCTGCAAGGGCACATAGTCTTTCCACAGGGTGGTCTGGTGCTATGAAAATTCCAGCAGCCTGGAGTCATAGTACCTTCTCCTGCCCAAAGTCTGCCTGTTCTTCTTCCCACGGCATCAGCTCAGTTCCAAGAACATTTATTGATGCCTACACTGGGCCAAGCCTGTGATGAGCCCTACTCCCAGAGGTGAGTAAGACATGACTTCTGCCCATGGGAGCCTTGCTTCATGAATCACTGCAAGGTGTTTGCTGTATTTACAGTGTGCAAAGCTGCTTTACACCCCTCATAGGCCCCACACCATCTGCACTGTCCTTCCTGTGAATGATGCTCCTGGAGCTGTGGGAGTATGGGCAACCCCGGAAGGGGCAGAGCAGAGATTAAGGTAGCCACTTGATGGCCAAGAGAAGAGGGTTCTTAAGTAGCATAGGTGGTCTGCACCGCCCCCCCCCCCCCTCCGCTTCCCACCAGCGTTATTCTAAGCAAAGGCAGTCAAGTGAGGGGAAGAACCTATCAGCTAGCAAGCAGGGCGTTCGCTGAAGCCCACAGTGGTCAAGAAGGAAAGCAAGGAGGAGGCCCACAGCCATTCCCCAAGTCCAAAAGGGGACGATGTTGCTTGCTTTCCAGCCGCCTAGGCTAAGGAGCATGAGGCCAGCCCTTGCCTCTCCCTTGACAGTAGAACACCAGCACCTGTGCTTTCATTTCGCAGCATCTCTACACCCCGCCCACATCGGACTCTCCACTGGTCTCAAACCTGTGCAGGTCCGGGTGGGAGCGCCGGTCGGCCGCTCCCTGAGCACCGGCCCAGCTGCAGCCCA
>NW_005366171.1:4092220-4092514 GCF_000412655.1 Myotis brandtii
CCAGCCGGCGAGCAGGTGGCGCTGCCCAGGAAGCCGGGGCTGCACCGACCCCTCTCTGAACGGCTTAGGACGAAATAAAAGCCTCCCATCGTGCCCGGAACTACCTCTTACTCTGCTCGCCAACACCCAAACCCGGCCATTCTAAGCCTAGCAAAACTCCAACCGTCAACACGGAGTGGGCGCAATGCGCCGGCGGTGCTGACTGCCACCCGGGCGGGCGGAAGATTATCCGCAAACTCAGCTTCCCACGATTTGGGCTCCGCGCCTTTCACGCTCTCTCCTGGCTTTTCACTG
>NW_005366171.1:4092538-4092921 GCF_000412655.1 Myotis brandtii
GTCCTGCCCGCAGCCTCAGCCGCCGCTGACCTGGTTTCCAGGCTGGAGTCCGCGGGGTTAACTTTATCCTGGGCTCGCCTCATGGCCGTGGCCAAGCTGGGAAGGGCTTTTGCTGGACGGGGAAGAGGCGTGTTGAAACCAGAGTAAACGTGTGCCTCCCTCCACATTGTTTATTCTGAAGCCTGGGTTCTGAAAGCCAAAAGCTTTCATTCCGAGGTGCGTTCGGCTCAGCCGGGGCCCTTCGGCTGCACGCAGCCCCTCTTGCTGTCTGTCAGTCTTGCCTGCCCACTGCAGTCCTCAGTGGTTCAGGTGAAGGGCGAAGTCACTAATCGGCCCCCTTCTGGGGAGGTCCCTCGGGAACGAAGCCAGGGGCGGGTTGGCCC
>NW_005366171.1:4093072-4249248 GCF_000412655.1 Myotis brandtii
TGTTTGCATGTGGGGGGGGGGCGGGGGGGGGGCACCTGCACCAGCTCTGCTCCCGTCCCCTTCCCCAGGGAAGTGAGCCCAACAAGTGGACCTCAATCCTCCAGGGCAGCTCACCTGATGCTCCGGAGACTAATTGCAGCAAAAATGGACCTTTAGGCAGAGAGAAGAAAGATTTATTAAGTCCTGGCTGGGAGACAGGTCCTGCCCTGTGGTGCTTGGTGCAGTCAATTTCATGATTACTCTCCAAAAACTCAGAGTTTTACCCTCCTCATCTTAGAGATGGGGAAACAGTCTCAGGTAGGGTGAGTGCTCATGGTCACACAGAAAGCGGCCGAGCCAGGATTCAAACCCAGCTTAGCTTTGCCAGAGCGAAGACTAGTGCTCTTGTTGTTGCCCTGTGTCTGTGGAAGGTGGGCGCCCTGCTGCATGGCCCTACTGTGTGCTGACTGGAGGCTCCTGGCCTCTGAAAAGGTTCTGCCAGCGATTCAGGGGATGCTTCTTTGGTGAAGCACTTGAACTGACTCGGGTTAGCCCAGATGGTTCAGCCTGCAGATGCCTTTGCCCACCCTGTCCTCCAGTCAAGGGTGAGGGCTGGTGTTTGTCATGCTGTGATGGGAAGGGATTGACTGGAGTTCGGAGCTATCTGGGGGGCAAAGCTTGCCTATGCCATGGACGGGTCTCACCTCTGAGCGTTGGCTTCTGGGATGGTATAAGAGAATTGTTAGCTGAAATAACCTCTACCTTAGGACTGATTCTAGTTTTGTTTTTATTTATTTTTTTTGGAGGGGGAGGGCAGGTGTTGGAGTATACCAGTTATGATTATAAGGTGATTGAGAGTTACAATCTGAACATACCTTCATAAAAAATGACATCACTTTTTATTTCTATCTCCTTCCTTCTTTAGGGCTAGGGCTCTGGCTTGCTGCTTATCTCTCTTCTAAAAGAAAGTCATGATTAGCTTACTACCAACCAGTTACACTTTATTTATTTATTTATTTAATATCTCCAGGGAGGGGCCTGAAACTAAGAGAGAGTGTGTGTGTGTATGTGTTAGGGGTGGCGACTTTGTGAAAGGCTTTTTATTTTTTAAAATATATTTGTATTGTTTTTAGAGAGGGAGAGGGAGAGAGAGATAGAAATGGGAGTGAAGAGAGAATCATTGATTGACTGCCTCCTGCACACCCCTACTGGGGATTGAGCCCACAACCCAAGCATGTGACCTTGGCCGGAATCAAACCTGGGACCCTTCAGTCTGCAGGCCAACGCTCTATCCACTGAGCAAAACCGGCTAGGGCATGAAAGGCTTTTTAAAAATTTTAATTACAGTTGACATACAATATTATATTAGTTTCAGGTGTACAACATAGCGATTAGACATTAATATACCTTATAGAGTGATCACCCCAATGAGTCTAGTACCTACCTGACACCATACATAGTTATTGCAATATTATTGACTATATTCCCTTTGCTGTACTTTTTAAATAACGTGGCTATTTTAATAACCCAAACAGTTACACTTTAGCATACATCAGCTTAGGGACTAAGGCTGGTTGTAGCTCTGGTCATTGGAAGCCCATTCCCTGCAGCTGGAAGGAGCAGAGGAACAGGTCCAGGCAATCCCTCTCTACCTAGATTGGCCGTGTCTCTATTCTCTCCACCATGTCTACACCCCCATCTGGGTGTGCCTCCCAGTCATGGGCCTGGCCCTTTTACCCCCTGCCACTGAAGGGTAGAGATTCTGCCATCTTGGTGGAGAGACTTGACCTTGGAGAGAGGGGTGGGATATGGGTGCAAGGAGGTTTGGACTGAACATTGCTAATCTTTGAAGTCCTCCCCAAGCTAAGGGCCACTGGTGTTTAGAGAGTCAAGAAATGGAATACTGTTCATTGTGCTGGGACTTTTTATCCTTTATGTCATTAGATCCTCACATTAGCCCTTGGAAGAAGTAAGTAGGGTTATTCCCATTTTGCAGATGAGGAAACTGAGACTCAGAAAGGTTAAAACTTGCTCCTATCACACAAGCTAGTGAGCAACCAAGCTAGGATTCTGGCCTGGTCTGTTTGAGAGAGGCCTGTGCGGTGAATTAAACACTAAGGGAAGCAGGAACACTTTGTGGCATCCTCTGGGGCCATCCTCTGTGGCCATCCTCTGGGGCCATCCTCTGGGGCCATCCTCTGGGGCCATCCTCTGGGTCCATCCTCTGAACTTGGAGGTTTGGTGAGTGCAGCTCCGCTGCTGTGCTTACTGTTTCACGCCTTATATTGTCAGTCCGCACTTTACATTGTTGATGAGTTCTGCGACTTTATGTGAAATTATATAAATGAAGCCAACTTACCATAGGCTAATTGATATAAGTGACAGTTAGGTTTCTCTGTCATCCCATCAATGTTATAATGAGCCAACTTTTAATGAAACGACATTATTCAAGGACCTGCTGCAATTATTTGTGAATGTGTCATTAAAGATACTCATAAACTTGGCAGGTTTATTTTCTGGTTCTCACTAATCCTCTTTGCTCTGTATGCCCTCAGTGTTTATGCGTGTCTTTATTAGGATATCCATCATAAGGTATTGCAGTCCTCTATTTAAAGATGTTATGAATATTTTCAAACAGAAAAATGGAGAGAATAGTACAATGAGCCCCATATGAACATTACCCAGCTTCAACAGTCATCAAGATTTCAAGATTATGCCAAGCTGGCGCCCCCCCCCCCCCCCCATCTCCTCTCCCTTTCTCTCCTTCCCTTTTCTCTTTTTTTTTCTTCCCCTGTTCTTTCTTCCTGAGGTATTTTACAACAAATCTTTGATATCATGTCATTTTGCCCCTATTTAATCTAGTGTATATCTATTTTAGAAAGAACACCTCTTTCATACCACATTGCCATTATTGCATGTAATAGAATTAGCGGTAATTCTTTGGTCTCACCTGTCCGTACTCAGATTTCCTTGGTTGTTTGAATCAGGATCCAGACAAAGTCTGTGCTGCATTTGGTTGTTAGTCCCTTTATGCCTATTTTAACCTGGAGCAGCACCCCCCCCCCTTCCCCACCCTCCCCCTTTAGTCAGCATTAGGCTTTGTTCTAAGTGGCCATCTCCCCCACTGGACAGTGAACCTCTTGCGAGTGGAGTTGACTTCTCTGCCATGCGGATCCCTAGCACCCTGTCTGAATGGGGCAGAGGCCGCCTGAGCATCTATCTGCCCAGTTGTGTCCAAGCCACTCAGGAAGTGCATTTCGAATGAATGAACCCCGTCATGGTTTTGTGTGGCTGCCTGTGTTTAGATAAGCGGTTAAAAAAAAAAGATGACTTGCTTGCATGTGGACTTTCCTCAGCATACATCAGTCTGTAAACATCCTGAAACAATAAAATGATTTGCTGTGCTCACCCGAGCCCTTCTGGTTTGTGGTGGGGAGCCCAGACAGCCACATTTGTGCCCTGATCAGCAATGAGGTCATTTCCGCCAGAGCTATGAATCCTGACTTACTCAGCCACAGGGATTACCGTGATCTGACCCAGGCCCTTGGCATTTGGGCTGCGGGGAGAAGGCTGTCCACTTCTCTCTTTGTCCTCTCTCTGGACGGCACTCCTTCCCTGGTGCCTTCAGGAGCCGTCTCTAACCTGCCTCACACCTGGGCGAGTTGTGCAGCCTTTCTCAAATCATTCCGCACCTGCAGCCGGCAGGTCATGACAGAAAATGAACGCCTGACCTTTCAGTGTGTCGTCAGAATTTGAGGCGAAGAGATAGTACCAACGCTGGCACCCTTGTGGGAGTCCTAATGAAGGGGACCAGAGGCTCAAGAGGGGAGGGAAAGGTGTGCTTCCTCCCCTTGATAATGAGCTTCACACCTCATTCCCTGGGTTCCAGCCCTCAAGGTGCTTCTGACCCACCCACCAGGACCTGTGTCTGCAGGCAGCCCTCAAATGAGGAGGTTCTTTTTCTCTTCCCCCTCCTCCTCCTCCTCGTCCTCCTCCTCCTCCTTCTCCTCCTCCTCCTTCTCCTCTTCATCATTTTTTTTCAACAGTAAACAGTCTTTCCCACTAGGCAGAAGTAGAACAAAATGTTTTGTCTTTTTCTCCGGATGGCAAGGCTAGAGTTGATTTCCCCCCCCCCCCCCGCCCCTTTATCTTTTACTTCTCCAGTACTTTTCCAAAATTTTTATAATAAAAATATTTTATTTTTCTAATGGAAAACCCAAATACTTGTGTGTGTTTTTCTCTTTTAAAAAATAGACCTTCCTTCAACTGATTTGGATGATAGACAAAATTATACGTGCATTTGGCACAACTTATAGTGTGGATGAGGTCACAGAGCCATTGGAATTTTGATATTTACTTACTTTATTGTGTGATATTATTTTATTTTTATTTTTTTAAAATATATTTTATTGATTTTTTTACAGAGAGGAAGGGAGAGGGATAGGAGTTAGAAACATCGATGAGAGAGAAACATTGATCAGCTGCCTCCTGCACACTCCCCACTGGGGATGTGCCTGCAACCAAGGCACATGCCCTTGACCGGAATCGAACCCGGGACCCTTGAGTCCACAGGCCGATGCTCTATCCACTGAGCCAAACCGGTCAGGGCGTGTGATATTATTTTAAAGAACATCACTGGCCTTCCTAAACGTTAGGAAGTAAACAAAGCTGCAGCATCGGAGATGGGAAGCTATGATACCCATGTGGCCTCACCCTCTCTCCCGTTCTACTTCCTCCCTTTTCTTCCCGAGAATTTCATGTTATTTCCCCAACATGAAATTGCTCTAATGTTAGGCTCCTGATTCTGATTTCTTTTTTTATTCAAGGAGGCTGAGATTCAGAGGAAGACAGTATGACATGCTGTGTTAAGACAAGGCTGGCAGGACCAAGCTTCTGTCTCCGAGGGCCCACCCTCTCCCTTTGGGCAAGTGCCTGAGAGCCAACCAGCCCGGTCACCTCACTTTGGGGGGCTCTGACCCCTCCCTCCACCATGTTTTGTTTTCTTCCCTGCATCCTCCCCAGAGGTAGAAAACATGGCTGTGCTGTGCTGATAAGGCTCCTCCTTTCTAAAGCGTGGACCATCTGGTCTTGGGAACTCAGAGCTGGCGGAGTTGATAGGGGACGTGGGCCCTCTGGTCACAACCAAACCTCGTTGCATCACCATGGAGTCTGGCGTTTGAGACGTTTCCTTTCTCTGTCAGCTACTGAGGAAGCGTCTATCCCTGTGTCCTAAATGAAGAGCCTTTCGTAGATATCAGGTGTGGTATCATTTCTTAATTGCAGCTGCTCTGTACCCATCCATGCATCTAAATATTACTACAGTTCATCTCAGAAAAACCTGCCCATCTCCATGGCAGCTGACAGGGAGTGGTGTGGGTAGATGCTGCTGATGTTCTTAGGGTTGGAATTTTTAGTGTGTTCCTTTAAAAAATTTATTTATTTATTTATTGATGAGAGAGAGAGAGAGAGAGAGAGAGAGAGAGAGAGAGAGAGAGAGTTTGTTGTACCACTTATTTATGCATTCATTGGTTGATTCTTGTATGTGGCCTAACCAGGGATGGAAACTGCAACCTTGACATATCGGGACGATGCTCTAGCCAACTCGGCTTCCTGGCCAGGGCTTTTAGTGTGTTCTTTATTTGCACTTATGTTTCTCTTCTCTGAGAGTCGGGGTAATTCCCCACCCTAACCCCCTCCTCCCAAGGGCTGCGTAGCATTTGCATTTCTTCCAAGGCTTGGTCAAAATTCTGTCTGGGGAATCCAGAGGTAAAGGCAGGCCCAAGAACAGGGCCTTGTTTCCTGCTGGTTTGGGACTTAGGTTTTGCTCCTTCCTGGGCAGTCAGGGATGCCCAGTGCAGATGCCCATTCTGCTGGCTGCAGGAGGAGTGTGGCAAGGAGCTGGACGACGGCTCCTGGTCCCTGAGCTGCCAGAACAGCAGGCCTCGGGAACATTTGCAGGCCTGAGCTCCTGACACACCCAGTCCAGAGGCCCAGGAGACAGGAGTGGGAGTCCAGGGACATCCCGTTCTGGCCTTGCCATGTGGTGTCAATGTGTTAAGATATGGCAACGACTGTTTTGCTCTCATGACTCTGAATGTCTGGCCTTGGCTACTTATTTGAGTTCTGATTGTATCTGATAAAGATTTGCAGGATTTCAGGGTTTAGCCTGTGCTTGGGGCCAGGAAGATGAGGTGTAGTGGCAGATGAAGAAGTGCCTGGAAAAAATGTAGTTGGGACTTTTGGTCACTAAGGAGAGTTGCTCCCTGGAGCAGAGTAGGCACAGGGTCTGCCGGGAGCACTCTGTTGGACAGCTGTTGTCCCCAGAGAAGCAGAATGAGGGGCTGAGGTATGTTATGTAGGGTTCATGGTTGCTATGAAGTTGGGGTGCTGACACCCACTATCAGGACAGCAGGGCTTTTGCACAACTTGATGTGAAGGTGATAAGAGTCAGGAGCTCCCTGCTTGGAGGAGGGAGGAATCTGACAGCCGGATGAAAGGGAAAACTGAATAGAGGAATAAGCAGGGGGTCTGGAGGGCCTCTTTCCAGACCCTCAGGGAGAGGAGTCATTCTCTTTCCTCAGAAAATGTCCTGGGGGGCTCCTGCAACCAGATGGGGCCTCGGGGACTGTGGGGTCCATGCTGGGAGAGCTCAGCCATCTGCCTGGAGTTGCAGCACATTCCTGTTGTGAAGGAAGGAAGAGGCTCTGGATGCAGTCTCAGACTTCCTCTCGATTCCAGGCTTGCTGCAGCCAGGAGACCCAAACGTTCCTGCTTGGTCCAGGTTTTCACCTCCAGCTTGGGTGGGTCTGATTACTTATATCTGACATTTGGACTCTCTTAAAAAATGACTCACCTACCTCCACACACAGATGCATGGTACTCACCTCACACACCTGCATAGATGCATGCACCTTACCCCCACACAGCTGCATAGATGCATGGTACTCACCCCACACACAATACATGGATGCATGGTACTCACCCACACATACCTGCATAAATGCATATTACTCAACCATACACAGCTGCATAGATGCATGGTGCTCACCCCACACATCTGCACAGATGCATGGTACTCACCCATGTACAGCTGCATAGATGCATATTACTCACCCCACACATCTGCATAGATGCATGGTACTCCCCCACACACAGTTGCATAGATGCTTGGTACTCACCCCCTCACACAGCTGCATAGATGCATGGTACTCACCTCACACACCTGTATAGATGCATAATACTCACCCCACATACCTGCATAGATGCATGGTACTCACCCACACACAGCTGCATAGATGCATGGTACTCACCCATGCACAGCTGCATAGATGCATGGTACTCACCCCACACACCTGCATTGATGCCTATTACTCACCCACACACACAATACATTGATGCATGTAAAAAAGTCACTAAATACAAAGGGAATTCAATGAAAAGTAAGTGTTCTTTCTTCCCATGTCCTCCAGCCCTCAGTCCTCTTCCTCAAATGGCATCTGGTGTCCCATTCTCCTGTGGATGCTTCCAGAATGAGTTGAGACATATCTTTATACCTGTGTTCCCCTTTGTGCCTCTTCAGGCCTCCTGGGGAGCAATCAGGATGTGAAACAACAGGGCCCACAGGGCTGCTGAGACTCAGCATTTGCTTGAATTAGCCAAAGCTCAATCATCACCCTGCTTTGTCACCGCTCCCCTTTAGGAATATCCTTGCGTTAGATTTGTGGGGATAGAGAGTCTGGGTCTGAGGAAAACCTCAGAGGAATGTTCTGGATGCATGTGACAGAGGCAGAAGCAAACAAACCAATGTGCTGAGAGAGACCTGGCTTCACATCCAAGCCGAGTTGCCTTGGGCAAGTCAGTGAACCCTAGTATTGTAGTCTGTAAAAAGGAGGTATTTATACTGATCTCAAGTGCAGAGATGAAATTAAAATATTTGTGAAGTGCCCGGTTTACATAGGCACTGCAAAACATCAGTGTTTTTTGTTTTGTCTTTCCCTATGTCTAAAGAGTGACCCATTTTCAGAATGAATGACATTGGCATGGAATCCTCTGGGTGACTTCCCGGAAGTCCTCTCAGGGGGTCCCTGAGCTTTATTCCCTTGCGGAAGGCAGCCAGTCCTCCATTTTCTACCAAGTTAACTCTCCCCACCACCTCCTCCTGCTTGTGGGGAGCCCAGCCTCCATCCTCCCCAGCCTCTCAATACCACCTCCTTCTCTATCCCTCTGTCCTCCCATCCCCCAGCCGCATTGGTGAGCAGGATGCTGTGGCCACTTGGGGAGGACTCCGGGCTGTTTATAGCCGTCTCTGGGGTGTTTATGTTGTAATCTCTTCGGAAGCTCCTAGCAGATGTCTGTTTATTACTGCAACTTCATCTTTATCTTCAGCATGAAAGAAGAGAGGAGCTGTTTCTCAAAACCTTTCTTTGGCATGGCCACACAATACAGCCTAGACTGCCTCCCCGAGTTTCATTCTTCATCATTCTTGCTCTCTACCCATTCTGAAGCCCTGCAGATCCGGCAGAGAGACCTTATATGTCCTGATTTTAGGGCAGCACTTAAATTTGGCAGGCAGTTGTAATCTCTTAAAAAGGTAGGTCAGAGAAGCAAACGCAACCAGCTGACTTGTCTTTTTCTGGGCTGGGACAGATGGTGTGAATGAGAGTAGCATTTCTGTGTCCATAGAAACCAACACCTTCCCCCACGTCTGCCCCTTCCTTCCACCCTGCATGCTGCCTGCTGATTGGCTGGGAGATCTTTAGCGGTTCCTTTCCCTTTGGACTCAGGGAGGCTCAAGGTAAGGAGGGAGTGGAACAAGGGTAGTTTCAAACGTGCTGACCTCCGGGGAGTGAGGAAGAGGTGAGGCCGTGAGCCACAGAATCTTGATGTCAGATTGGAAGGGCCCTCCGGGGTCCTCCAGATCTCACTCCTGCACCTTGTTGTACCTACAGGGAAACTGAGGCTCAGGGTGTTCTTGATACTGAGCAGAGGCCTGGGAGGTGCAGTTCCTTGTTCAAGGTCACCCAGCCGGGTCTCAGTCAGGTCTTTTCTCCATCTACCATTTCTGCCCTGCCAGGACCCTGTGATCTGTCTCCAGCTGCTCTGCCTGCAGTTCTGAAGACAGAGCCCCACCCCCTAAACCCCTTTCTAACTGCTCTCCCATTCTTTGAATTTAGGGTGTATACACTTGTAGCACTTGATTTGTACAACAATTTGGTGCAAGGTCTTTCCTTATCAAAAATACTGTCCCCAGAGCCTTGGGGTCTGAAATTCCTATCTTTCTTTTTAGCCATTGTTTCCAGAGGGCCTTTTAAAATATATATACTTTAACTAGGAAGGACAACAGATAATAGTGTATCTCTGATTGTCTGTCAGCTGAGAGCTGAACCTTGAGAGAATGGGGGATGAGTTCTCTGGGAATAGGTGGAGGAGGGCATGAGAAAAACTTGTAAATAGGGTGCTGTCAGGGCAGGCATGGAGTACCATGGCCAAGGCTCCTTAGCTCACAATACACAATGTCCATGCTGGGGGCCTGTGATGAATGGCAGGAACAGAGTTAACCTAACGCACAGAGGGAGGTGCATTAGACGAGCTCACTGATGCCTGCACTTCAAGGCAGAGTATGCAATGTGCTTTGGAGAGTTGCATAGTGTGGGGAATCAGGGGAGACTTCCTGGAGGAGGTGGCACTTGGTCATTGAAATGGGCCTAGAGGATGGAAGGACTTCCATAGGCAGAGATGGGCAGAGGTACAGCACAAAGAGATGTGGGAAAGTGAGGTAGGTTCAGGGTGCCACATGGTGAAAACATGGGTCTGCCTAGGGAACCCGTGGGAGCTGAGGCTGGAATCAGGCCAGCCCTGAGTGCTGGGTGGGGACATGGCCCTAACCCAGCAGGCAGTGGGAAGTCATTGGAGATGGATGGTCAGAGCTGTCCTCCAGGCAGATCAGCTTGTGGGGGAGTCAGGGTGAGGGATCTGTCAGGAGGTCCGCACTGCCCTCCATGCTTTGGATGTGTCCATCGACCAGACAGCAGCTGTTGATCAGGACCAAGGAGGGAGTGGGGGCTGGGGGCTGGGGCATGGGGGTCAGGTAAGGCTGGGTCCCAGTAAGGCCTCATCTGTGTGCTGGTTTTGCCCTCAGCCCTCTGTGTGAGGAGGGTCAGAATGGGCAGTCCTGTATTTCAGTTTAGAAGGAGGACAGACCACTTGGAACTCCTCAGTTAGGGTCTTAGAAGATGGGACATCTGTCCCTTTCTGTGCCACCAAGGGTGCCTGCTCTGAGCTCTGGCAACTCTGTCCTCTGTAGAAAATGGTTACTGCCCTGCCCTTCATCATCTTGCTACAGGCTGAGCCTTCCTCGATGATCATTCCCCTTCCTCAAGGTCAGTTTGAGGGGAATGAATAGGGCAGTGATGGCGAACCTTTTGAGCTCGGCGTGTCGGCATTTTGAAAAACCCTAACTTAACTCTGGTGCTGTGTCACATATAGAACTTTTTTGATATTTGCAACCATAGTAAAACAAAGACTTATATTTTTGATATTTATTTTATATATTTAAATGCCATTTAACAAAGAAAAATCAACCAAAAAAATGAGTTTGTGTGTCACCTCTGACACGTGTGTCATAGGTTCGCCATCACTGGAACAGGGAGTCAGGTGCTGAGCCCCAGTGGGGGTGGGTACCCATGGATCAAGAGCAGGAGTTACCTGCCTGCATGTGGATGAGACACCCACCAAAGCTAGGACGGGACAGGAATCCAGGGGCCTCCCTCTTCCTTTGTCAGAATCGGTTCTGCAGGCACCAGATGCTCCAAGCATTGTGGGCCATGATCTGAAATGACGGATTCTCCCGTCTGTGGTCTCATAAGTACCTGAGTATCTCCTGCAGGGGATCCTGCCCTGGGTCTCTGGTGCACACTTGGAGTTCACTTCCCCTAGGAGGAGACTTGAGCTTACCGGTGGACCGGGCTGGACTTGATGTCACCAGGCAGCTGGAACACATTTCGGGGGTCGAGTGTGTCTGTCTCCCAGCGTTTTCCCCAGCCCTGTGGACACCCTGGCCCCGGGGAGGGGACAAAAGCTGAGCTCAGCTTCCGCTTGCACCAGTGTGAACCTGGCAGGTGGGAGGCATGGCAACCTGGTACGCTTGCGGCTCTGACATTTGAGCAGGGCTGCTGGCACCTGTTCTCTGCCATAGATGCCTCAGAAACACCCTTGCTTTCTGTGATGGAATAAATTGCTCCTGCAAGCAGCAAATGTCATGAGTATAGTGCCTGTGGGAGCTGTGTGTGTGTGTGTGTGTGTGTGTGTGGGGGGGGGGGGGGGCCTTCTGCAGCAGCTTTCATCTTTGTTCTCCTAGCATCAGTTCTACCAAAATGAGACCAAGTTAGTTCACTGAGTGACTGATCAAGTGAACACTGCATTCATCCTGCCAGTCAGGACTTCTGGCGTTTCTTGTATTTGCAGCCCATTATGGCTCAGAGTCACTAGGAAAGCTTGGGCAAGCCGCTTCTTTTCTCTAAGCCTCGAGTTTCTGTTCTGTGGCCTCAAGTTTATCTCACAGGGTGTCAGTGAGGATTGAATGGGGCAATTCGCATAGCACCCCTGACGCGGGGCCTGGCACAGAGGTGGCCTCTTCCCCTCTGGCCCTTTCCCGAATTGGCCCACAGGAGGCTCAGAGCACAGATGTGGGCAGGGTTCCTCTCAGGCTCTCGTTGGGCACTGTTCCCTAAATGGCTTTACCCTTAACCAGTGACTTTTAAGAGAATGTCTCAGTCAAAGCACCTGTGTGTGCAGCCAAGAAAACACGATGCCTTTCTCTTCATGAGAGGTCCTCTCAGCCAGACCTTGGAGCTGCAGGGCCGTGCCAGCCTGGGCTTGCACCCGGGGGGTGACCCTTCCATCTTTGGACGGCTCCCCATGGCTTCTGGCATTTGGTTCCAGTGTTTCCTCCTTGAAGCCACCGAGACTGAGTCTAATTTCTCCTCCACACGACAGCTCTTTGGACACTGTTTTTAAAAATCAAATCTCTGATACCATCAGTTAGAAGCTGTACCATTATTTTATTTGTAAGAAAGAAAAAGTGCTTCCAATTCAGCTGTGCAACCATGCCTTGTTATCACTTAACATGTTTATTTTGTATTTACTGAAAGCGTTCTTTTAGAACTTAGACCTACGTCAGTGGTTCTCAACCTGTGGGTCGAGACCCCTTTGGCGGTCGAACGACCCTTTCACAGGGGTCACCTAAGACCATCCTGCATATCAGATATTTACATTACGATTCATAAGAGTAGCAACATTACAGTTATGAAGTAGCAACGAAAATAATTTTATGGTTGGGTCACAACATGAGGAACTGTATTTAAAGGGCCAGAAGGTTGAGAACCACTGACCTATGTCTTCATTCCATATCACTCTTGCATGTACATAAAAAGGAAAATAAATTGGTTACGGAATTTCTTAAAACTTTTTCACTTTCAGAACCCAAGTCTTCCAAATCACTTTTTGACCCAGAGTCACCCATGTGTGTTTTGTACATTCTTATGTTCTGGTGAAGTAGTGATGTCTGTCTTAATCTCTATTGTCTCTGGATTTTTTTCTAACTTCTGATGCTCATTCTGTAAGTTTCGATGGTGTTGCTTTCTTTACTTTTATCAGAAGGTATCCAAGGAGGGTTTTATAGTCAGCAGCCGGGACTCACATTCCTTCCTGACATGGTCCTTAAATGCTTGGCCTCCTGAAGTGTGGAAGGCGGCAGTTGTCTAGATTTGTCAACAGTCAAATTTCCACACAACAATGGAAATGAGGCAATGACAACTGCGCCACAGCTGCATCCGGGCCTGAGGGATTGTTAGAGGTCGGGGGGATTGTGCGATACAGTCTGCTTTCAGACATTTTATCACTGAAAAAAGTTGCATCTTCTAATTAGTGAAATATAATATTTAAAGACAGCCCTTTTGTTCTCTCTTGAGTCTTCTTTCAGATTAACAACCTATGATGTAGGCTCGCTTGGGTCTTTTGACCTTTCCTTGGTTCTCCTCTGAACAAAATCCAGTTTGTTAATATTCTAATACAGCGAGGGCAATACCCAGACCATATATGGTATTTGAGGTGTGACCACAGCAGAGGAAGGGAGCTGTCACCTCCCTAGTTTAGGTCATTCTACTCCTCTTAATGCAGCCCAAGATTGCATCAGCTTTTCTGGCAGCCACACCACCCCATTTTTGCTGACATTATTGCTGACCAGATCTATTTAACACGTGGTGTTGTTGGTAAGCTGCTTCTCCCCTGGCCTAGAATGTGTGTGGCTTTAGAATTTAAAGGCAGAGCCTCTGTTTTGTTCACACCTGACTCAGAACAGCCATGCCTGTTGAATGTCAAGTTGTTCACTTCAGTGCAGCCCTGTTCTATTGAGCTCCTTCAGGATCCTATTTGTGTGCCTTCCATAGCATCACCCACTTCACTGATAGAATGCTTATCGGGAGCGAGGCCTCTGGCACGCTGCTCGCGTCCTCCCCTCAGGAGACATGATCTTTGATTGGCTTACTTTGGGAAAGGTAGTCCCCTTGCCTAAGTCTCGGCCCTTTTGCTTTTCTGACCTGTGACCGGACGCCTTCTTATATCTAGGTGTGCCAGTTCCCATGGACCACCAAGGGTCCTATCACAGAATGAGGTGATGTCCTTGACCCCACATGCTCTGTTCCCAGAGGCTCTGCAGCTGCTTTCAGGCGCCCCTGCTGCCCCGCAGGGATTCTGTAGGCACTTCAGTCACACCTGCAGGTTTCCACACCCTGGACCAGGACACCTGGTCACTGAAAATATCTAAATCTCCTTTTTAAAAAACCAAGCCCCTCCCCCACCTCAGCTTCCAGTCTCCTCTCCGTGTTGGATCTTTACTTTTCAGTCAAAGAATAGCTCTTTTTTTAAACCAATGTCACCCCAATAAATTTAACATTTTTTTAAAAAATGTAGCTCTTTTTGACAAAGGCCACGATGCACCCAGAGTGGGAGCTGAGGCCCAACTTCCCAGGACCCTTTATGCCTAAAAAACCAAGCCCCTCCCCCACCTCAGCTTCCGGTCTCCTCTCCATGTTGGATCTTTACTTGTCAGTCTAAGAATAGCTCTTTTTTTTTAAACCAATGTCACCCCAATAAATTTAACATTTTTTTAAAAAATGTAGCTCTTTTTGACAAAGGCCACGATGCACCCAGAGTGGGAGCTGAGGCCCAACTTCCCAGGACCCTTTATGCCTCTAGACCACTTGGATCAAGACAACCGCCCCCCCAAACCTTCCTTCCCCCTGGGGCCTGGGGTGCAGCCTCAGCACCCGGGGCTTGCCTCCTCTGGTGGACACTCTGGGGCAGGCCCTGCATCACTGTCTCGGGCTTCCTTGGCTATGCATCCTTCTCCTGGGGATGAGACTGCTCTCTAACAGGCTTTCCTGTGCAACCACGTGGCTCCTATTCTGTGCCACCTACAGAGCAGTTACGTGAGCCAGGACTGGGGTAAGGGCTTTGTAAACATGAACTCATTCAATCCTTGGGCCAACCCCATGAGGTAGATATTGTCATTATTCCCACTTACCAATGAGGGAATTAAGGCTCAGAGGGTTTAATTGAATTGCTCAAAATTTCATAGCTGGGAAGGGGAAAGGATGAATTAGATTCTAGTCAGTTTGCCCCTGAGTCCAACTTTGAATCATTATGGTCAGTTGCCCACTTCCTGAACTTCCCTCTCCGTCCCCTTCTCCTCTTCCTCCGCCTCCTGCCTCCCCATCCCATCCCAAAAAAAAAGTGTATAACTAGAATTGCATTTCAGAGTCTGAATCATTTATTTTCTCAGTCTCAGGTCCCAGAGCCCTTCTATTCCCCCAGCCATCTGAGTCTGTTTTCTTAGAGCCTCAGGCACCCACTTCCCCTTCTTTGATCTCACAAACTTCAGAGGAAATGATTGCTTGTCCTCCACAGTTCCTGTGTCTCCTGGTCACTACCCATCGGCCATAACCCATAGCCATGGGAATTAGTTTAGTTGTTCCGTTTCTAGGGACGCGTCCTCTGTCTTCTGGAAGATGAAATGCTCAGCGAGGCCAGTCGGAGCTTTCAGCCCGCAGGGCTTCCACCGCTGTCAGGGTGGGTGATCCCCCCAGCCCCCGCCCCCAACCACCAGAGCTCTTCTCTGGTTGGCCTGGCATCTGGGTCAGCAGCAGGCCAGTGGTGTCCATGGTGGCTTGACCTTTGCACCTCAGTTCTCTCTTCACACACATGTTCTCCAGAATTATTCCCTTGTCTTTGTTTCATGGGGTTGCCACACAGACACACATCTTTTTTGTTATGTAGGCGCTCCGTCTCCCTCTCTATTCCAAGTCCAATTCTTTATTTTTTAGTTTTTTAAAAATATTTTTATTGATTTTAGAGACAGAGGAAGGGAAAGGGAGAAAGAAACGTCTATGTGAGAGAAACATCAATCGGTTGCCTCCTGTATGCACCCTGACTGGGGACTGAACCCGCAACCTGGGCTTATGCCCTGACCAGGAATCGAACCAGTGACCTTTTGGTGCATGGGATGATGCTCAGCCAGCTGAACCACACCGGCCAGGGCTCAAGTCCATTTTTTTTTAAAGCTTTTTTTGTTGTTGTTAATCCTCACCCGAGGATATTTTTTCTATTGATTTTTAGAGAGTGGAAAGGAGTGAGAATGGAAAGAGAGAGGAACTTTGAAGTGACAGAGATACATTGATTGGTTGCTTCCCGCATGCACTCAGTCAGGGCTGGGGATCGAACCTGCAGCCAGGTATGTGCCCTTGACCAGGAATTGAACCCATGGCCCTTTGGTGCCAGGCAATGCTCTAACTGCCAAGCCACAACAGGTAGGACCCAAGTCCATTTTATTAGAGGATAAAAGCGGGTCGCCGAGAAATGTGTATATGTAAAGAAAAGAATCTGTATTTGTATTTGCATGTGTATACATAAACATCATCAGGGACAAGACACAGCAACTGATACTAGTGGAGTTTGCCGACCACTGGACTAGGGAGACGGGGCAAAGATAGGGGGACAAATTTCCTATGTACTTCTGTGCTTTTGGATTTTTGAACCATGTGAATTCATTTTCCTATTCTGAATTTTAAAAAGCATAGATAATCTGGGAGTCCGGACTGTTGAACTGTGGAAGGAGTAGGACTCACCTGGCTGAGTCATCGCTCTGCCTCCTGCTGCCACCTGGACCTCAGTTCTCAGGCGTGCACAGGTCTAGGCGCAGCCTACTCACCTTGCAGTGCGGACACAGGAGACCCTCCTCTGGTGGCTGCATGGCCGCACACAGAGAGGGTCTGCAGTGAACAGGCCTCCTCCCTCCTCCCTGGTTCACCTCTCTGAAGCTCAGCAGTAACTTAAGGTTTTGCTACCTTTGGTGGTAATCTCAATTTACTGAGAGCTGCTGCACCTAAAACTTACACCATGGTTTTTTTCCCCTCTGTTGAACTCCAGTATTTAAGGAAGTTGAAGCACTCTGAACGTCTGTGTTTGCCTGGAGCTGTGTACTTTTCTTTTCCAGACCTGTGGGACTTGACAGGTCATTTCTCTCCCAGTCATACTCACCTGCTCAGCACAGGGAGTGCCCTTAGAATGGGCCTAACACCCTTTGAAAACACAAGCCCATGACTGGGTTTGCAGATACCCGAGGTCAGAGCAGGCCCTGAAGGAAAAATTCAGGGAATTGGGAGAGCCAGTTCAGGTACCCATAATTGAGGAAGTGACCTGCTTAGGAAGGTGACTTGTTTACCTTGGGCAGTTCATTGAGAAGCACAGGTATATTGAGCACCTAGTGTGTGTCCTAGGCCCTGTGCTGTGGGAAGGGCAACGTGGCTAAGGCTCAGCCTTTCCTCCCTAAGTGTTCACAATATACTCGGGAAAACAAGACACACGTGTTTTAAAAAAGTAACAGGAGATTTTGGTAATAGTTCAGTTCATAGAAGGCAAGTCACATGGTAGTTCATGACTAATTTCCATATGACTGGTAGAGACAGCATCGGGTGTGGGGGGTGTTTTCTAGGGGCTGAAGAGGACCTGGAAAGCTCCCTAGAGGAAGAGGAGGAGGGAGAGGGGAAGGAGAGTACATTTGATCTGGATCTCAAAGGAAAGATGAAGGGCCGATGGATAAGTAGGAGGAAGAAGAGAGCATTCTAGTGGGCGTCAAGGTCAGGAGGAATGGGAAATGGCCTGGTTTGAAGGTGGGTGGAGGGAGCTGAGGTTGGGCAGATGAATTTAGGACTGATGCAGACAGCTTTCAATATGACAGAGAGCCGGAGATTGTGTGTGTGTGTGTGTGTGTGTGTGTGTGTGTGTGTGTGTGTGTGTAAGTTCAGAACAGAGGTGGGAGGATAAGGGCCCAGGGTCTCATAGGGAACTCTTGTAAATCCTAGGGAGGGTTGGGCAAGAAGGGGTTTGGCCTCCAGACATTTTAATCTCGGCATCTCAGCTTGTCCTCCAGAGATGTCCTCAGGAGCAGAGAGGGAGGCCAGAGGCATGCTAGCCCTTCCCCCATCATTGTACTGTTTGGACATTTTCTTCTTGGGCATTTTAAATGCCTACTCATTCATTCATTCATTCTGCAGATGTTTATGATTCTTACTGGGTGTCAGAACCTGTTCTGCGTAGCTGTGGTTATAGCAGGGGAAAAAAAACCCAGGGTGAAATCCCTTGCCACATGGAGGGGAGACAGTAAACGGGTAAGTGAAGCGTATGAGGCCAGGCGATAAGAGGTGGGGGAAGAGCACTGCTGCGGGGAAGAAGACAGGCTGTGCTGGGTGGGGCGGAGGGTGGCAGTTGGGGGGAGGGCTGTAATTTTCAATAGGCTGGTCAGGCACGGCCTCCCTGACTCACCCTGTTGCTGGGACTTGTAAGCCAGCAAGTCTGGGGCCATAAGAAAGGGGGCCAGGCCAGGCAGTGCAGGGACCTCGAGTCCCCAGGGGATCCTCTTCGACCCACTGGGTCTCAGCTCGAGGCAGCAGGGAGCCTTTGAGTGTTCTTGAGCAGAGGAGCACCATGTCTGGGAAGATGTCCCTAGTAACTCTGTGGAGGATAGAACGTAGGGGATGAGGCTAAGGTCCCAGGAGGAGATGACCAGGGCTTTGAAAAGTCCACTGGTTTGGCAGTTCCTGCCTGGGCATGGTGGGGCAGGGCAAGGGAGCAAAAGCAGTGGGGCAGGGTGAGGGTGAGAGCAGGTAGGGGCAGAAAGGGAATGGAGGCAGGGCTTAGGCTGGACGGTGACAGCACACTGGAGTTCTTAGAATTTGGCGCTTGGGGGTGGTTTATACATAGTTGCCGCGAGTTTTCTCTCATTAGTTTAGTGTAGTGTAGTGCTTAAAAATGTGGGCTCTGGGTTTGAATCCTGCCTAAGTGACCTTGGGCAAGTTACTGAACCTCTGTGCCTCAAGCTCTGCATCTGTAAAATGGGTGGTAGAATAATACTTACCTTACAGGCATGTATTTGAGAGGGTGAGATAGGTTGCTGAATGTAGAATACTGAATGTAGTAAGTGCCTGTTGAGTATTAGCTTGTTTGACCGTCTGCTCTCTCTCCATATATATGTGTGTGTGTGCGAATAAAATTAATGTGTTGGACATATCCTTTCTGTTGTTCCGAAGCTAAGTCAATGGAAGAGAATGATGCTTTTAAGGATGAAATGAGGTAATGGATTTGGCTTAGTGGCAGATGAATACTAGTTAAAAGTACTACTATTACCACCAGATATTCTCATGAAGAAAATGATTGAAGAGTGGAAATGCTCTGTAAGGTCATCGGATTCATTCATTATTTATCGAGCTGATGGTGTGCCAGGTGCTGCACTGGGCATGTTATTTCCTTTCATCTTTGCAACAATTGCTTGAGATAAGCCGTTAACCACATCTCACAGATGAGGAAGCTGAGGCTCAGAGAGGCCAAGATTTGTCTGAGGTCACAGAGCCCATGAGTAGCAGAGCAGGGATTTGAGGGGTTTTTTCCCCCCTTAACACTGAACTACCTTTTATAGTCAGAACAATTATTCCATGAATGTTCTGTTATGTAAATGTACATCCACGTTTAGGTTCTTACGTCAGTCTCCCTGGGTATTGGTGCCCACATGGAGCCTTGAGAGTTAGAGTCATGGCCAGCCTTCAGGATGGACCAGGGGCAGTGTCAGGGAGTGGCAGGGCCCGGAGTCAGCAGCCCATGGGAGGAAGAGGCCCTGGGTGAGTCAGTGCCTTCCCTCAGTGACTCATCCTGCAGGCCTTATCAGAGCCTTTCAGCCAGACAGAGTCGGTCAGAGACCTATCTTGGTTGACCCAGCCCCTGAAGTGCTGAAGGAGCAGAGCCTGATGGGTTCAAATCCCAGCTCTACCACTTCCCAGGTGTGTAAGGCCAACACGGGAGTGAATTTCTTTGTGCCTCAGTTTTGTCATCTGTGAACCCATTCATAGGGCTTCATGAGAATTAAATGAGATGCGCCATGTAAATACTTAGAACTGCCTAGCCCATAGCAAGCACTAAGAGTTATTATTATGCTAACAGTCATTACGCATAATATTATTATAAAAGCCTCCCCTGACCTGGGAGACCAGAATAAAATGTCTCATCCTCTGTATAATTCCTCCCGCAACACATGTGGTTTTGCCTTATTATGGAAATGTGGGTGGAGCTCTTCTCCCCTTACCAGACCAAGTGTTTGAGACCAGGGAATAAATAGGTCTCCATCAGGTGCTTTTTAAGTCCCTGGAGACTTGTGCCTTGTCCTAGAAGGTGTAGAAAGAAGTTGGAGGCATGGAATGGATTCCTAGTTCTCCTTTTCCCTTCAAGCCACATTTTCTGACCTGTGTTCCCCACCCACTAGGATTATGAAAAACACCTGCTGTTTCTAAGGGTGCTTCACAGCTTGCAAAGCATGTCCTCATCCACATTTCGCTCTGTCTTCACAATCGTTGGTGTGGGCATTGGTTATTATCCCCATTTAATAGCTAAGGAGGCTGAGGCTCTGTAGAATTAAGTAATTTGCCCACAGACTCACAGGTGGAAGGTAAGGAAACAGGTACCCCCCCATCATCCATCCCAGGAAGCAGTGGTCTGGAGGCTCAGATTGGCCATCTGCCAAAGCCTTTTCATCATTTCCCCTTGTCCCTCTCCTGCCGAGGGTTGGGAAGAGCCCATGTCA
Organism: Myotis brandtii; assembly: GCF_000412655.1. Taxonomy (NCBI): domain Eukaryota; kingdom Metazoa; phylum Chordata; class Mammalia; order Chiroptera; family Vespertilionidae; genus Myotis; species Myotis brandtii. The sequence goes on from NW_005366171.1 coordinate 4,113,234, forward strand.
CCACCAGTTCTGCTTCTATCCTCCTCCCTCCTCCAGGTCCTGTTACTTCCAAGAGAGCACACAACGGTGGGCTTGAACTGAGCCAATGATCCTAGTTGCCTAAATCCTCACCACTCAGTTTTCCCTTCTCCGCGGGTCTGAGGCCTAGCCTGGGACTCCTCACTCTGGGCTTGGTGGGGAGCTGAGGCAGGGGAGCTCTAGCATTTGGAGCAGTGCCTGACCCCAGCAGTGCCCTGGGGAACCTGCAGTCGGAGGTGGAGGAGGCTGGCATCCACGCCTTCACCCAGGAGGAGCCCAGAACCATGTCCAAGGTGCAAGGAGTTGCTGGGGGGTGGGGGTGGGGGGCGTAGCAGAGACTGTGGGGTGTGGAGAGGTGGGGTGGGATGGTGGAGCACTTTCTCTCCAGGAGGCAAGCAGGCAAATGATCCTTCCAGCTAAGGTGGGACTAAACCACAGGCTCCAGGGCTTATCAAACTAGTTCCTTAAGCGGAAGACTCTTCTGTGTAGTTCAGCTCAACAAGAGGTCATTTAGAAAATGTGTCCCGGCAGGTGTGAGGAATGAGACCTCAGGTGAGATAGGGACCTGGCTATGAGAGCTCATGTCCTAAGGCCTCATTTTTACTTTTATTTTCCCCTCTCCTGGAAACCTTGCATGCCAGGGTAATGGTGGCGATACTGTGTGCCTAGGGCAGCACGCAGCTTCCTGGCGTCCTGGGAGCTGGGAGCTGGCCACACCCTGCTCATTGAGTTGGGTTGGCAGCTTCCTGGCGTCTTGGAACTTGGGCTAGAATCTGCGGGCTGGGAGCTGGCCACACCCTGCTCATTGAGTTGGGTTCTAAGCCTGCTGTGGGGAGAGATGGGGTATCGGGCCTTTTCAGTCATGGGTCTCAATTCCCTCCGCAGCTATTCTGTGACCAAAGGAGCAGACACAGTAGCGTCTCTGGGGTGTGGGTGAGAACAATCCCAGGTGGAATGGCCCCCACGGTAATGACTCAGGGGGCCCATTCCTCACTCAGGCCAGTCTCCCTTCTTCCTCCCACCAGCCTGGCCAGTCTCCACTGCTGTTCTCTGCCCACCTGCCTGGGCCACCCCTGCCTCCAGTTCTTTCTTTGTCTTTCCCAGCATGCAGTGCTTTCCTTCTCTTTTGCCTTTATCCATCCTTACCCCGCAAGACCGAGAACCAGCCCTTCCTGCTTCAGAAAGGCTTCCTAAACTCTCTCAGCCAAATGTCCCCTCTTCTCCATATGCCTCCTGGGTGGAGAGCCAGCAGCCCCCAGCTCCGCATTTACATGTCATGTAACGTGTTTTGAGCACCTACCAGACAGCAGGCAGTCAAGCAGAGATTAGAAGTGTGGAGTCGACGGGCCTGGGGGTACTTTCTAGCTCTGATTCGCATGAGCTGTGTGACTTTGGGGAGGTGCTTTGATTTCTCTGACTCTCAGCGCCCTCATTTGAACTGGAGGACCCCTGCCCTTCCCTCCCTCACAGGGAGGTTGTGAGGATCTGGTGAAATACTCCACGCAGTGCACTTAGCATGCAGTTCCTGGCTCATAGCAACACTAACACGCCAGCCGTGACTGTGCTTGGACATGTACTATCTATCGAATCCACACCCTGGCTTTATAAGGGAGACGGCATCCCCCAAAGGGGAGCAGGGGCACCTCAGAGCCTTGACCTGTCCAAGGTCTCAGCACTCTTCTCTCCACCGCCTCTGCGCCCCAAGTCCAGGCTCCTGCTCCCCAGGAATTCTTCACAGTCCCGGTCAGGACACTTGGCAAATGCTTAGTGAATGGTCTTTCCTGGCTGGTTTACGGAGAACCATGTTGGTGGGGCAGGAAATGGGACCCCTGAGCATTCCATCCCTTTCAGATTTCAGACCGATCAGCCTGCCCACGGATCCCTGCCAGTGCGGTGCACACCACTGCCACACCAGGAGTGCTTGGCAGAGTGGCACCAGCTGCGCACCAGCCAGGGAGTGTGGTCCCAAATCCTTCCCCCAGGTTCAGACCAATCAGCTTGCCCACGGATCCCTGCCAGTGCGGGGACACCACTGCCACACCAGGAGTGCTTGGCAGCGTGGCACCAGCTGCGCCCCAGCCAGGGAGTGTGGTCCCAAATCCTTCCCCCAGGGGAAGCCAGCCAGTTCCTTTTCATGTCTTTATGTATTGTTAAGTAGCAGAGCATACAGTTATACAAAGACAAAGAGAAGCAAGGGAAATACCTGTCTGGATAATCCCCCACGACTGGGCAGCCTCGGCCTGAACTCCGTTGCTGGGAGACAAAGAGGAAAAGCCACTAGCTGGCCGCAGGCTCGGACAGTGTGTGGCTCTGCGTGTGTCCTGCGGAGTTGGTGGGTGAGGCCTCTTTGGAATGGCTTCCTGCGCGCCCCTGCCCCCACAGGTACAGTCCACACCCTGCCAAGGGTGGCTGCTCTTGACATTACTGTGGTCAGGATGGTTTTCACAGCGTTTCAGGTCACTGATTTCAATTTTTCTCCAGCAAATGTTGGAAGCTGCCACTTTCTTCTCCGGCTGAGTCTCTTTTTGTACGAGCTGAGGTTTGCGTCTGCAGGGACCTCGCCGCATGGGTTGTTGAGTTTAGGCCTGTGCTGACCTGGGTGCAGCCCCCCTCCCCCCCGCCCCCCCTGGGGATGAGCGGAATAATGCATGGGCTCATTCTCCCATTCACGTATGGCTAATGCTGCGGGAGATGGGGAGGTTTGGTTCTTTGTTTTTGTTGCCAGCCAGGGGTTTGTTTTTGTTTCTGTTTCTCTAAAACCCTTTAAAACACATCTGAAGGTAGAGCTCCTTTTCCTAGAGGGAATGGCAAGGGGCTGTTAGAAGACCTGGAGGTATGGGAATAGACCATCTTTGGGTGGTGGCCCAGAGGTGGGGAGAAAATGAGACAAAGCAAAGATAACAGTTTAGCTATGTGTCAGCCATTGTAGTTGTACTTGTTAAGTCAGAATCTTTTAGTAAAGCTGTGGAGAAATAAAAACAAACAAAAGCCCCCCCCCCAAAAAAAAAAAAATCTCTTCATGGGATTCTGACAGGCACATCCAGTTAAAACCCATGGGTAAATGCCATCTCATTAGCATTGCACTGATGCTCTTGGAGCTTAAAATAGCCAATGTCCAGAGAAGGAAACATGCCCACAGATGCACTGTGGGTATCCACCGGCTGCCTCTCCCGTCAGGGCCTTAAGGCAGTTCCTTTCCTGAAGGCTGTCTCTAGGTGGGGTGGAGGGCCCATTGTAGATGAGGGGGCAGAGAACAGGTGACCTCAACATCCCCAAAACAGTACCCTCCCTGCTTAGTGGCCTGTGGCTGCAGACAGCTCCCAGCTGACCCCACACAGCCCTCCACCCTTCCCAAGAGGACTAGGCCTCCACTATGACTTTTCAGATTGGATATTTTCCCAGCTTGGAGCACGAGCTCACCCTTTGTACCCATGAATATGGCCTAGGAGGGAAGATACTCTGATGAACCTATCTTGAGTCCCATGACCACCTTTTTGTCTGGGGAGTAGAAGATGGGGTGAAATCTGTTGTCAGAACAAAGGGAGAAGGATACTAGTACTACTAATAAATAAGAATAATACTAACTTTTATTGAGTGCTTATTTTGTGCCAGACATTCTAAGCTCTTTCTCTTTACCTATATAACTCATTAATCTTCAAATCAACACCATTTTACATACCAGGAAGATGAGGCACAGAGAGGTTAAGCAATTTTCCCAGGGCCACATAGCTCATAGGAGAGCTGGAATTGAACCCATGCAAAGGACTCCAGATGTGCTTGTAACCACCCACTCTGATGCAGACAATAACAACAGCTATCAGCTGCAGGCACTTACTCTGAGCGACACACGGGGCTATGTCCTTTACAGCATTCTCTTAGTCCATCTTCAGAACAGCCTCATGGAGTAGGCACTAACATTATCCCTGCTTTCAGATAAGGACTTGAGGCTCACGTAGATTATGTAGCTTGCCCAGGGGTCACCTGACTCACGCAATGTGACGGAGCTGGGATAGGAAGCCTGGTTTGCCTGAATCCAGGGCCTGAGCTCAGGACCACTTCAGTAGCCTTTATGGCAGACACTTCCCTTGCTCTGTCAGAAGCTCCCCTGGTGACTGGAATGAAGAGCAGACCTGGTTCAGCATCTGCACCTCCATTCTCTGTCTGGGAGCTTGGAGTGTGGAGACCTCCACTCGGTGCATGTTGCTGAGGCTTTGTGGCTCCAAGCTGGGTGTGTTTCACACTAACTCATACCAGAGGGTCCTAAGTAAGTCTTCAGTGCATCTAAGCTCTGGATTTCTTCATTCCTCCATTCATCAAATATTGATGGAGTCCCCAGTGTGGAGGCCCTGTTCCAAGTGCTTGGGGTCCCTCAGTGAAGACCTGGCCTCTATGGAGCTAGGCTTGGAGAACAGCAGAGGGGAAGGTTCCCGAGTTGTTCTTAGGCTCCTCGAGATTCATGAGGCCACTCCAGCTCACAGGAGACCTTTCCTGCACCTCCCAAGTCAGGCCCACAGGGGCCTGGAGACCTCATGCTCCTCTGCTTGGGACTGGCGTGATGGCAGGTCCAAGGGGAGACTTGTTTCTTCATTCTGATTAAAGACTTTGTGTCAGGGAGTGAGCGTGGGCATGGAGCCAGGCCAGCTCACCTGTGAGTCCCAGACTGCTGTGGGCAGTGCTGAGTGAGTCTCCAGGTAAGGCGGCACTTGGCTGTACCTTGCTTCCGTTTCCCCCTCTATGACATGACTTTACTACCTGACTCATTGGGTTGCTGGGACAATTGTCTGAGATAGCAAATGATAACTACCCATGGATGAATCCCTCTCCTTCCTTTAAAGGACTAACTAATTTTTACAGATGTCTCTAAAAGTCAGGGCCCATGGAGGAGTCAGCTAGAAGGCATCCTTGGCGAGGAAATCACCCATTAGGTCAAGCTTCTCATTTTACAGACAAGGGAGCTGAGGCTCATGTAAGGGAGGAATGATGCTGGGCTCCAGGCCTTCTGACTTAGTGGAAATAAAGGCAGCTCAAAGCATGTTTGGCTGATGGTCAGAGAGAGGGTACGAGTTGGTACTTGGAGTGGCTAGATCACAGTGTGTGCAGGCCTGTGTGGGAATCTGACTGGTGGTCAGCCTTTGTAGGCTGTCCAGAAGTGCCCACCTGCACCCGCCTTGCAGACAATCCAAGCAGAACCTCAGACAACCCTGCTTCCCTGCTTCTGGTCTCAGCATCGTCCCTGGGTGGACAGGGCCTTCTGTTCCTGAGATCTGGGGAGCATGGGAAGTTTCAAACCTGGGAAGACCAATGGTAGAAATCTCTGCCAGGATGTCCAGCTTCCCCACCCACTGTACCCAGAAGCTTCCCTTGAGAAGCAGATACATGGAGACTCCAGCCTCTCTGACTTCTGGCTCCAGATGACTCTACAGGGCCCACAGCTCATGCTGATAGAATGTGGCCAAGGCGGGCGAGCCTGTTTGTCAGCTGCCACAGGCAGGGGAGGTGTGGCTTCATAATGATGATGATGATGATGACAGAGATGATGCCCAGGTGGCTGCTCTCGAAGCCTACCAGCACGCAGCTGCACTAGCACACCTCTCACCTGGTGGCGGGATCGACCACGAGCACGTGGTCCCAGTGCGGCCATGCCAGGGCCTTCTGCTCTCCGAGCCCCTGTCCCTGTCTGTGAGGAGCCACCGAGACAAAGTAGGTCTAGTCCCTAACAGTGCTCGTCCCATGCTTGGCCGGTGCTCAGTCAGTAGTAGCTTCTCTCCCATGAATAGTCTGAGAATTCTGAACAGTGAGTCCCAACCCCCGGCTCTCAGTGCAGACCTGTGTGTATTAGGACACCTGTGTGTTTATGTGGGCACGTAGGCCTACTGCCCTGCTGAACACGTGTGTGCGTCCAGGGAGGATGGGGATTGGCTCTTGGAGATCTCAACATGCACACCGGCATTCGCTTCTGTCTGCGAGAGGCTGCCTCTTGTGCACAATTTAGAATGGTGAAAGTCCATCTTCAGAAATGCCTGCGACTCTGGGCTCCGTTTTCCGGACAGGTGCAGAGGCATGTTCTGCAGAAGCAGTAGATGTAATCAAATCATTTGGGTGGCCATCGGAAGCCAAAGTAATAATTTGGTTAGGAAGCCCAGCCACGGTCAGGTGGCCCACTTTTATAACTCCCTAGTGTATTTCGCATTTTGGTCCTTTCCAGCTTAGGAAATGTAATACATTTCACTTTGGTGACTTGTGATGAGGTGTTTATATCAGCTTGATTTACTTTTGTCATGTCCTAAGCTTAGGAATCCTGGCATTTTTTGTTTTTACGGAAGTGCCTAATAAAGCGTTTTTCCCCAGACGCACCTCCCTTTCTCAGCAAGCCTTTGTGTGGAGATGTGATAAGCCCGTGGGTGCCCAGACAGTGGCAGACAATAGCATTTGTGTGAGCATCTCACAATTCCTTTCTTCACATGCAAGATTGGGAGCACAGAGAGGAACTCTCTGTCCATTTCCTCCTGTTGGGTAATGTGTTACTAAGGGGCAAAGTGCACAAGCATGCGGTGGCCCTCTTGGCGGGGAGAAGATAGGAGGCTGTAACGTATGATAAAGTAACGTTCACTGTTGGGCTCTTGTTTTTAAAGGGACATGGCAATCTGTGCGGGGCTCGTCCTGGAAGGGAGCCACTTGAGTCACTGCGATGCCTAAGGATCAGGTGAGTAAGCCACAGTGGTGGGTCTCCTTCACTGCACCACTGAGTAGCTCTTGGCTTCAGTGGCTCTTTGGAATGTGTAGGGGCGCTTGCACTCTTTCTACAGGCCCAAGTGAATGTGAGCCCATTTGAAGAAACAATGGCTAGTGAAAGCTCTCATCTTTGCCTACAACCTGTGTACAGCCCTCCCACGTGGTCAGAGGAGGGAGGGAGGCAGGATAGAGACTGAGATGTGTGTGAGGACCTGACGGACCTGTCTAACTCAGTGGTCTTTGGGTGGGTGGGGTCTCTGCCCCCTTTCCCTGAGGAAGACCAGCAGCCCAGCTGTCCCGACTCCAGCCCCAGCTCTGTCGATGCTTCCGTCTCTTTCTGGCTCCGATCGGTGCCAAGGCAAGAATCTGGCTGGGCAGCTTCTGTTGGGAGTGCCTTCAGGGCACCGGAGACCATTTGTCCAAGATTTGAAAATGTGATTGCAGCATCTTCCTCCGCTTGGGTCTCATTCTGAGGAGAACCAACCTGTTTACATCTCTATGTGTTTTCTGCAGGTCCATGGAGGCTTTGGGCCTAGGAGGCTAAGGTATAGGCAGAAATCAGTAATGGCATGTTTTTCACAGTCACCCTCATGCACTGGTATTGTAAGAGCCTTCCCACTGTTCTCGCGGGCTCCTTCCTTGTAGACTTGTCTGACCAACATTCTGCCTTCAAGGCCTCGTCCAGTCAGACCTCAGCCTCATAGTCCAGCCTTGTTTTCTGCCTCCCCTCTTTGCCTTGGCTCCAGTCCACCTGCTCCTGGAATAGATCCCCGCTTCTGGGACTCACTGTTCCCTCTGAGAAGCTTCCCTCACTCCCCAGGGCAAAATCGGCGCCTCTTCCTCCTCTACACTCCCATAGTGCTTTGTTCAGACCTCAGGCACATCACTGGCTGAGGTAAGGTTTGTTCACTTGTCCGTCTCACCCACCAGCTGTGAGAGCCTTGAGGGCAAACACCTGTCCTGCAGCCTTCCTGTCTGAGCTGGGCAGCCCCATCCCAGTGGTACAGTACCAGGCACGAGGCTGGGCATAGCTGTTAGTTGGCTCAAGGAGTTCAAAACCTGAGATTTCTTCAGGGCTTATGGCTAACAAAGTTCTACCTCAGTGTCTCATGAGAGCCTTGCCCCCTGGGAAGGGTAGTCACACCATTCTCATTTATTTTATAGACATGGAGACTGAGGTGTGCGCAGTCAGCTAACTTGCCCTAGGCGGTAGCCTAATATGGACCAGGACCCAGTCTCCTGTGGTCCAGGCTAGGGCAGTTTCTGTAATACCAAATTTTATAATTAGAGAGCACCCAAGAGATAATTTAGAGCAAACCCCTCATTACTGGATAGGGAAACTGAGGCCTGGCCTGAAGATACTTTCTCAAGATTACATAACCAGCCAGGGCCACATGGCGACTTGGAAGGCAGGCTCTGGACTTCTAGTCCAGCCTTCTCTCCACTTCTCCCTACACTGCCTCTACCTCCCTCTGTATACAGCCACCAGAGACCATCTGGGGACTATCATTCTGTCTTGACAGGAGGGTGAAGAACTTAATGAGTGCCCTGAGTTAGAGGGAATGTAGAGGAAGGAGAGGAGGGGCCGAGGGGAAATCCTCAGGGCCCCACTCAAGAGGCCAGCCCGGTGGGCGCTGAGGATCCATGGGGGTGAGGAGTCCATGGTGAGAATCCTGATCAGCAGGATGAGAGGGGTTGACTGGACCAACGGGAAAGCTGCTCTAGTAATTCTGATTCTTAGTATCTGAGCAAAGAGGTCCTGTTCAGGGACCTGAGCATCCCTCCTGTCTCCTGGAGAAACACAGAATGTCGAGTATGTCCACAGAGAAGGGTGGAGCAACAGACAGTGAATCCTGTCATGGTCTGAAATGTGGATGGGGAGGGAAGTGCGTAAGTTTCTGGCTGGCTTATCCCTGTTGTGCCTAAGTGAATTTTTGTTTTGTTGTTTCTGATTGACCGCACTTCCAGTTGGTCTTCCATCTCCCCCCCCTCCCTCCAACCCCTTGAATCTTGGGGCTCTCCTGGTCATTTGCTCAGTCCAGGTATGCTACTGGACCAGGTAGGTGCTGGCTACCCTTTCCATTTTTATTCTGCCCCTTCTTGGGCATACAGACCGAGGGTCCGGAACTGACTGCAGGTTCCATCCCCACAGGCAGGTTGAAACATACAATTTGCCCAAATTACAGAGAATGTGATGTTTCCCTAATGGGTACCTTGGATTATTTTCCTAAACATGATCAGGTTGTAAACATCTAAACTTCTAGGGCAGGGAAAGTGTGTGGTGTTATATCATCATTGTTTATACCTTAGGTTTACATTGCAGTTTACATTTATTAAAATTATTTCATCTCATAATAGGTAGATTTACTCCCATTTCACAGCTGAGAAATTTGACTTAGGCTGTAACCTGCCCAGAAAAAGGGCTGAGATGGGACACTGTCCAGGCCTCCTGTTCATGAACTCAGTGCCCATTCTACTCTACTATGCTCCAACCATAGCTACGTACATAGAGGAGCTCAGTAAATATTTGTTGAATGAGTGAACTTTGGCTTTTCTTTCTTTCTTTTTCTTTTTTTTTTTTTTTGCCACACTTAACCATAAATGGATCCTCTTTGGCAGCAAGGGAACACTACTCTGTGAAGTATTTGAATTTCTTGCCACGATAAGGAACTGGTGAGTTCTCTTCTCACCCAGCCTCACCTCCCAGAACTGGGTCATGCACACTAAATAATTAATGCCTTGAATCTTTTACTCAGAGCTTTCTGCTCCTAATGCTGAGATGATCCTCCAACAGGGATCTTTGAAAGGCAGATCCTATTGCTTGTTGTCATAAACCTTCAGATGACCCATCTAACTGCCCACGATGGATACTCTTGGCCTAATCAGGTCAGACATCCAGTGGGTTCATTTGATCCCCTCCTGCCTGTCTTCCCCACCAGCCTCCTCCAGCTGGAGGAAGAGGATCCTGTGGGTTATCTCGGATATTTAGGGTTTTGTAGGGACAGGAAGACCTATCTCTCCCTTCTCACTGACCTCTGAACTCCCCAAGATTTTTTGGCAAGGGCTGGAGAAAGAACAAGTGGACCATGCCAGGTTGGGAAGGAACGCATGGGGTAGGGGAGGCCGTTATCAAACTATCAGCTGGGCCTGCTCTTTCCCTAAGTGAGACTTGGGTCATGTTGCGCAGAATCTGCAGGGGATCCAACCTAAATAGATTCTTGAGGTCAACGGAGTGGAGTGGAAAAAAAAAAGTCGGCTGAAACCAGAGAGCCATGTTCTAGTGTTGGTTGTTCACAGTTTAGCAGCATGACCTTGGGCCAGTCACTGAATTTTACCTGCCCTCAGATTTCTTATTAAGGAAATAAGGGGGGCATTGAGGGTTGTGGCATTTTAAAGCAGCCTCTTAGATTTCTGTGGTTGTCTGAGCACACTCTGTCTGTCCTCTTGATTAGCGTGGTCTCCTCCTCCCCATCTCCTCCTTCCTGTCTCCTCCTCCCTGTCTCCTCCTCCTCACGTGGCCAGAGCTTGCTTCCATAAGCACTTTTCTCCCGGTCTTTGTAGCTTTGCCACTTCTGCCCCACCCCTCAGATCAGCCAGTGTGCAGATAAGAACTGCCTTTGCTGCCCTGGTCTGCGCCCAGCAGCATGGGGGAAGGTCTAATGTTTGGATAGATTTGGATAGTGTTGAGAGCCTATGGTGTATGGATTGGAATAGGAGGGGAGTGGGGAAAATCCTTGGGTGGGAAGAAGCCAGCCAGGTGATTAGGGGTTGGTGGTATTGATGTGTGAATGTCCAAACCTGTAGAGAATTGTCATAAAAATTTATTTGAGCCAAACAGAGGATACGCCTGGAAGCAAGATCTCAACAGATTGTGATAAATGCTTCCAGGAAATGACAGATTGCAGCTTCTTTTATGCATTTGGAATCATGGAGGGAACAGAAGCCATATTACACAAAGGTGGGAGAAAGCAAGGCGGGGGGGGGAGGGAGTGGGATTACGGGAGGGTTAAGAAAAATGATGCACTCTCTTGCGGGTGGTTATGCTTTAGAAGGAGGGGTCTGAGAAGGGGCATTTCAAAGGTGTGTTGACTTGGATGCACAGAAACAGTGGACAGGGCTTGCTGAAGGCAAGAGAAGCCTTTTACTAAAGAAGTTATATGCCCTATTAGAAATTTATAATCAGGTCACCCCTGTGAGGTTAATTTCTGTAGAACCCCCCCCTTTTTTTTTTGTCCACATTGGTGTATCTATCCAAGCTCTTGATGCCCCAAGGTCCCTGGACTCTGAGTCACTTGACCAGAGGGTACTAGTTAAGTTCTTCAGAATATGGTCCCAAGTTTATCCTCTTCTTCCCTGGCCAGGCTTTGTGCTCAGGGATGACCAGACACTGGAGCAATAAAGGCCACAGTGTTGGTAGAGGCTGCTCAGTGAGAGCTAAAAGGTATCTCACAACTAACACAGAAAGGGAAGGAGCTGGGGAAGGTAGATCTGTCTCCAAGACTTATGATTAAAGCTGGAAGGAACTCATCTAATCTAACTCTCCTATTTTATGGGTGAGGAAACTGAGGCCCACAGATGTGACTTAACCAAACCATAAAGCAGGCTAGTGGTGGCCCTGAGGGGGTAATCAACCTCCCGATTCCCAACCAGGGGAGCTGTAAACATCCCATGAAGTGGCGACAAGTTGCCTCCTCACGTGGGTTCAGCCACCACACTTTCCACGCCTCTCTTTGACCCTGAGCTTGATTGTCTTAGGTGTGAGCAGGGCCCCAACTGCTCCCACCTCGTTGTTCACTGAGGCCTAATAAAAGTTGGGTGCAGCACCACAGAGAGGTCAGGCTTCTCATGGGCAGGCTGTTTGGCTTGTGCTTAGTGACTTAACACTGTCGAGTCAGCAGTATTCTGTTTTATGGCACGTCTTGTGGTGAAAGATTAATTCAAGACAGAAAGGTGAGGGCTGTGAGGGCCCAGCCTCAGAAGTAGTGGCCTCTTGTGGGTTTGCCATTAAGATAAAAATCTCCTTTGTTGCTAAGCAAGCCTCGTGCTGAGACTCTCATGCGGAGGGCCTGCATTGTGTGCCGCCCGCACTGCCCCTTGCTCTGAGAGAGGGCTCTCGGGTTAGAGGCCGGCCATCCCTTCGCTGTGTTGATGGCATGTGAACCAGACAGAAGTCACACACTTTTTCCAATAGGACTCCATTTGGCTCAGCATTTCCCACTGAGCTCAAGGGAAGGTGTCTTGAGCTCTTTCCAAAGGGCAAGCACTAGGTTTACATATTTTACCTTGTTTGTTCTTCACAGGAGCCCTCTGAGAGTTGGGCATGGCTACTTATTGTAAAGAAGAGAAAACTGAGGCAGATACAGGTTAAAAACTTGTCCGTGTCCCACAAGATACAGAGTGTCTGACTCTAAAGAAGCGGTTCTCAACCTGTGGGTCATGACCTCTTTGGCGGTCGAACGACCCTTTCACAGGGGTCGCCTAAAACCATCCTGCATATCAGATATTTACATTACGATTCATAACAGTAGCAACATTACAGTTATGAAGTAGCAATGAAAATAATTTTATGGTTGGGTCACAACATGAGGAACTGTATTTAAAGGGCCAGAAGGTTGAGAACCACTGCTCTAAAAGGACAACTGAAATGAACTAGGTATGTGTACTGGTTAGTACCTGGCACCTTCCCTTACAGAATCAGTTTCCAAATGATGAATGTCCAAACCTGTAGAGAATTATCATAAAAAATTTATTTGAGCCAAACAGAGGATACGCCTGGAAGCAAGATCTCAACAGATTGTGATAAATGCTTCCAGGAAATGACAGATTGCAGCTTCTTTTATGCATTTGGAATCATGGAGGGAACAGAAGCCATCGATAAATGCTTCCAGGAAATGACATTTTATGCATTTGGAATCATGGAGGGAACAGAAGCCATATTACACAAAGGTGGGAGAAAGCAAGGCGGGTGGGGGAGGGAGTGGGATTACGGGAGGGTTAAGAAAAATGATGCACTCTCTTGCGGGTGGTTATGCTTTAGAAGGAGGGGTCTGAGAAGGGGCATTTCAAAGGTGTGTTGACTTGGATGCACAGAAACAGTGGACAGGGCTTGCTGAAGGCAAGAGAAGCCTTTTACTAAAGAAGTTATATGCCCTATTAGAAATTTATAATCAGGTCACCCCTGTGAGGTTAATTTCTGTAGAACCCTTTTTTTTTTTTGTCCACATTGGTGTATCTATCCAAGCTCTTGATGCCCCAAGGTCCCTGGACTCTGAGTCACTTGACCAGAGGGTACTAGTTAAGTTCTTCAGAATATGGTCCCAAGTTTATCCTCTTCTTCCCTGGCCAGGCTTTGTGCTCAGGGATGACCAGACACTGGAGCAATAAAGGCCACAGTGTTGGTAGAGGCTGCTCAGTGAGAGCTAAAAGGTATCTCACAACTAACACAGAAAGGGAAGGAGCTGGGGAAGGTAGATCTGTCTCCAAGACTTATGATTAAAGCTGGAAGGAACTCATCTAATCTAACTCTCCTATTTTATGGGTGAGGAAACTGAGGCCCACAGATGTGACTTAACCAAACCATAAAGCAGGCTAGTGGTGGCCCTGAGGGGGTAATCAACCTCCCGATTCCCAACCAGGGGAGCTGTAAACATCCCATGAAGTGGCGACAAGTTGCCTCCTCACGTGGGTTCAGCCACCACACTTTCCACGCCTCTCTTTGACCCTGAGCTTGATTGTCTTAGGTGTGAGCAGGGCCCCAACTGCTCCCACCTCGTTGTTCACTGAGGCCTAATAAAAGTTGGGTGCAGCATCACAGAGAGGTCAGGCTTCTCATGGGCAGGCTGTTTGGCTTGTGCTTAGTGACTTAACACTGTCGAGTCAGCAGTATTCTGTTTTATGGCACGTCTTGTGGTGAAAGATTAATTCAAGACAGAAAGGTGAGGGCTGTGAGGGCCCAGCCTCAGAAGTAGTGGCCTCTTGTGGGTTTGCCATTAAGATAAAAATCTCCTTTGTTGCTAAGCAAGCCTCGTGCTGAGACTCTCATGCGGAGGGCCTGCATTGTGTGCCGCCCGCACTGCCCCTTGCTCTGAGAGAGGGCTCTCGGGTTAGAGGCCGGCCATCCCTTCGCTGTGTTGATGGCATGTGAACCAGACAGAAGTCACACACTTTTTCCAATAGGACTCCATTTGGCTCAGCATTTCCCACTGAGCTCAAGGGAAGGTGTCTTGAGCTCTTTCCAAAGGGCAAGCACTAGGTTTACATATTTTACCTTGTTTGTTCTTCACAGGAGCCCTCTGAGAGTTGGGCATGGCTACTTATTGTAAAGAAGAGAAAACTGAGGCAGATACAGGTTAAAAACTTGTCCGTGTCCCACAAGATACAGAGTGTCTGACTCTAAAGAAGCGGTTCTCAACCTGTGGGTCGCGACCCCTTTGGCGGTCGAACGACCCTTTCACAGGGGTCGCCTAAAACCATCCTGCATATCAGATATTTACATTACGATTCATAATAGTAGCAACATTACAGTTATGAAGTAGCGATGAAAATAATTTTATGGTTGGGTCACAACATGAGGAACTGTATTTAAAGGGCCAGAAGGTTGAGAACCACTGCTCTAAAGCCTTTTCTCATTGCACAGAGAAGGGAGGGCTGGGGCGAAGTGGGCCAGGCATTGATTGAGTCAGGAACCAATGGACTTTCAGGTGCCAGGCCCTGGGCTTGGTTGTGGAGCTTCAAAGGTGAAAAAGATCTAGTCCCCATAGAGAGACACACCAAGTGTTCGGGAAGCACTGAGAATGGGAGGTTGCTAAGCCGAGAAGGAGACAAAGGGTCTTCCGAGCGGAAGGTATGGTGGTAGGAAGAGGCTGGATTCGGTATTTGGGAGTCAGGGGGAGTTATGTGCATGCTTTCCTCTCAGTGAGGGTAGAAGGAGTGGAACGTTCAGTTGAGAGACAAACTGGGGTAGGAGGAGGAGGTTGGGAACCTGACAGTCAGAGTCCTTCTAAAATGCTGATCACGTGCCAGACCTTGAAAGAAACATCAGTTGAGACCAGCACAGATTCTCCAGGTAGAACTCTCCAGGCACCTAACGTCCCTTTCCTGGGAGAAATGTGGGTGGGGCTCATTTTCAGACCGTTTGTGCTCCTCTTGCGTGCCTCCCGTACCAGTGGGAGTTTTATTGATGAGGCTAAGGCATCGGAGTGGGACAGACCATGCTGCCAGGTCATGGTTAAAATGTCTTGGATTCCTCTTGCCAAATAAGCTGATAGCAGACACCCTTGTGAATTCATGCGCAGACTGTCTCTCCAGGGAGGGGCTTGCGTTCCAGACAGGGTCAGCTATAATTCTGTGGGAGTTGGGCGTGTGGGGTGAGAAGGCTACTTAAAAATAAAGACCAATGAAAAGATATAACTGTTTTTAAGGATAATATTTACAAGGCAAAAGTATCCGGGAAGTGAATTATGTGCAATAAGGGTGAGCCAGAATCTTTAAAAAGATCAACTCTTTAGAGTGGGACGAGTAATAATGGTGAAGAGAGGAGCCCTCCAAAAAACTCTTCTCTCTCTCTCTCTCTCTCTCTCTCTCTCTCTCTCTCCCTTTCTTCTAAAATATATTTTATTGATATTTTATTTAGAGAGAGAGAGGAAGGGAGAGATAGAAACATCAATGATGAGAGAGAAACATCATCAATTGGCTGCCTCCAACAGGGGATCGAGCCCACAACTGGGCATATGCTGGGCATCAAACCAGAGGCCTCTTGGTTCCTGGCTCAATGCTCACCCACTGAGGCTCTCTCTCTCTCTCTCTCTCTCTCTCTCTCTCTCTCTCTCTCCTTGAATGAACTCCTTGCTGAGGTCTGTCCCAGGGAATCAGTTTTGGAAACTGCGCTCTGAGTTGGGCCTGTCCTTCATGGGAAGGAGGGGACAAAGAGCCGGACAGTGACTTAGAGTCAGAGCCTTCTAGGTCTTGCATCACAGTCCATCTCTTCCAGCCCCTGGTGTTCATTCCTTTTCGAGGAAAGAGAAAATCCTTCTGGGACAGCTGCTGCTTATTGTAGTGAGTGCATTTTTTTCAGAACGTAAGCCCAAGCTCCAAGAGGGGAGAGAGGCAGCATCTTCATTCGCCAACACAATGTTTTGCAGAGGGATGGATAGTGGAGACTGTCTCCCTAACCTTACAGGGAATTCACCAGCTCGCTCACACCTTGGGTGGCCATCTACCCCATGGCTGCTTTTTTTGGAGGTTTGGGTCAGTGACGGGGGTTTTGACTCCCTGAATGGGGCAACGGCCAAGGCAGTGACCGGGTGTGCAGTGCTTGTCCAAGCATCTCTAAGCTCATGGAGCACGGCCTTTGAGTGAGGCCTGAAGAGCAGGGCATGCTTTTCCTCAGACCTCTGCTGCCTCCCGCACAGGTCCACCGGCCCTCAGTGCCAGCCTCGCAGCCACTACCCACAGGCTAATGTCCAGGACGGCCCAGCCCCAGGCTCATACGCCTAGTCCTGGAATGTGAAGTGCAACCTGTCAAGCCAGCAATCTCTCCAGAACTGAGTTCAGCAGAGGGGAATATTTTGGGGACTGGTTCTCCGGTGTCTTATCAGCAAGGCCTTTCTGTATTTACTGTCTGGAATCTTAATTGGCTTCATAGAGCTTTTGGGAAAACAGTTCCAGGAAACCTTAGTTCCTCTGGGCAATAAGGAAGTGGTTCAAACGGCCGTCTCTCTCTTCTGCTCAGCCCTCTGCACTGCCTCCAGAGAGCAACATGCTTGACTCGGGCAGAGATTCCCTAGGGCGGGTCCTGGTGAAGGGAAGGCAGCTTTCTCAGGTCCACCTCACCTGGCGGTCTCTGGCCTGCTCATTCCCAAGTCGGAGCGGAGAACCATTGAGCTGTGTTCATTGAGCACCATGTCTGGCACATGGAGATCAGAATCTGGGGGACGAGTAAGTGAGCAAATAAATAGCCAGCAAGGCCATCCTCCTGTTTCCTAGCAGAAGCAAAACGAAGTGAACAGGTGCCACGCTGAGCTGCCATGCGTGCTGTCCAGGATCTGCATGCACCCCAGGAAAGACCCCGGGGCCCTTGGTGCAGAGGGAGTTGCAGATCTCCCATCTCCTAGGTGGGGGCCCGAAGGGAGGGGCAGGCTATCTTTGATGCACATCCAGAAAGTCTCCTCCTCAAGACTGAGTCTTGTTTTGGGAGCTTAAAAGAAACACACACACAAACACACACACACATCAGCAAACCATTGGGAATGTGGCCCCAGTGAAAGCAGGGTAGAGTCCATTCTGCCGGCTACCCTGGCTTGCCCTCCTCACCCCCTCTTGGCTGAATGTCCCAACCTTGGCCATGTCTCTTGGGAACCTCCTGGTGGGTGTTCTTGCTTTGCCGTGATGCTTCTCTGAAGAATAGGGGATTTTACATTGAGGTCAGAACATCAGCAAACCACTGGGAATGTGGCCCCAGTGAAAGCAGGGTAGAGTCCATTCTGCCGGCTACCCTGGCTTGCCCTCCTCACCCCCTCTTGGCTGAATGTCCCAACCTTGGCCATGTCTCTTGGGAACCTCCTGGTGGGTGTTCTTGCTTTGCCGTGATGCTTCTCTGAAGAATAGGGGATTTTACATTGAGGTCAGAAGTCTTGGCTTCCTAAGTGTGCTGACACTTGTAAAGGCTTTGAACATGAGGCTTTTCTCACTCAAGCAGGGCTCACCTGCCCATGCAGGTGCACATAGCCGCTCATAAAGGCTGGGTGCAGTTTACAGGCCCTTGTGTAGAGGCTGGGGTGAGGGGCGTGGCCGGCTGGACTGCTGGCTGGGTGGGTGGACAGCTTAATGAGAGGAATGGATAAGCATCTCCCCTTCTGCCAGTGGCAACCCCCACGCAGAGGCCCATGGACTGTGGAGATTCAGGGGTATTATTTCTATTGCTAATAACATTAATGACACTATAAACAGCAAAGCCTGTATAATTTCATATCAGGAAATGAATCCTGAAATTAAAGGTCTATAATTCAAAGGATACACTTGGAAGTTGCCTAAGTGAACTCTAGAGGTGGTGCAATATAAGCTGTTCCATTCCTCCTGAAACAGATTTTTGCCAGTAAACACTCATTCATTCAACCAACCAATACTAACTTCCTCCTAGGAGCACACACTACACCAGCACTGAACTTATAAAGGTAAAAATCAGTAGACAACTTGTTAATGGGTGAATTGGCCAAAACAGGGACGTAGTACAAGAAGTTGAATTATTTGTATCTTAAATATTGATTGAGCTCCAACTGCTCACCCAGAACTGAGCTGAGTATTCAGGAAATAGGAAAGACAAGATACCGGACTTTTCCTTAAGTTTACATATCAGTTGTCCAGACAAGACTGATGCATAAAAAAATGAGTTGGGTTCAAGGCTAAATGAAGTGCCAAATAGTCTGATCCATGTCCTGTTTGACCCCCCTGTTATAACTCTGCCTCCCTACCAGATGGTAATTTCTCAGAAGCTGCGGAGACAGAGTTTGTACACCTGGTACCTACCTGCTGTGCCATGCAGCATCCTGGGTCCAATATAGGTCCTCAGTAAAAGCAATGAATGGAATTGAATGTGGTTAGTAACTTCCAAACCTGGCTGGGCCACGAATTCCCTGGGGAGTTAAAACAAAAATAAACATTTTCCTCTTGGCCCTCAGGCTGCAGAAATTTGGTTTGGGAGTGGGCCCAGGAACTTGTCTTTTTGGACACTTCCCGGTGCATCTGCTGTAGAGCCAGATTTGGTGACCCCTGTCATAGATTCCAGGAGTTAGATGAATGTATGGAGAGAAAAGGTTAGGAGGGATGTGGAAGCTTTGTGCCTGAGAACTCCAGCTCATTCCTTAAGATCCAGCTCAGGTGCCACTTCTATGAGCTGCTCTCCAGGCTGTAAGTCACCCCACCTCCCATCTCTGTGCCCACACGTCTTGGGACCCTACTGCAGTTCTTACCAAAAATTGTTAGTTTGAATTTGATTCCTTGAGTAGACTGTGATGCTCATATGGGAGCCAGCACATAGTAGGTCTTCAATTTACTATGGATCCTGATTTTGCTTGAGAGGATGGGTAAAATTTGAATGGGGTGGAAGGGGGAAGACAGAGACTGGATGTGGAGCACTGAATGGCAGCCCCAGGGGATCCCGAATACCTTGGAGAATTGAACTTATCAATGAAATAGGGGCTGCATGGGAGGCACCGATGAGCCCAATAAGGGAGTCCAGACTTCTGCTGTGGGATGGAGGGAGCCCTGAGGCTTTGCAAGCAGGGTGGAGGCAGTGCCTGAGACATGGGAAGTGGAGACTAGTTAGGAGGCTCCTGCAGCAATTCTTTTTTTTTTTTTTAAATAATTTATTTATGTTTTTAATTCTCACCCAAGGATATGCTTTTAATTATTTCAATGATGAGGAGAGAGAGAGAGAGAGAGAGAGAGAGAGAGAGAGAGAGGAACACTGAACCTGCAACCCTTTGGTGCACGGGATGACGCTGTGCACCACCAGCCAGGGCTCCTGCAGCAATTCTGGTGCTGGTTAGAGACAAAGGGCAGTCACAGTTCAAGCCACCACAAAGCCTGAATTTCATGCTGGTCTTGGTTAGTTTTTACACACAAGCACAGTCATGAGCATCCACCGTTGCCAGAGAGGCACAGGTGCTAGGCCCTGGGTCATGCAACCTCTAGCATCAGAAGGCTCACTGGCTGGTAAGGCAAAGCAGGCAGACCCACAAAGTTGATCAATGCAATACTATGTATGAAGCCATCGTTAGTAGCTCCACAGAGTACAGTGTGGGAAAAGGGGGTGAGGGGAGGCCAAGGTGAGGCTTCAAAGAACAGTGCAGCCAAAAATACTGCCTAGCCAGGCGTCATTGCACTTCATCCCCACATAACCCAACAGGGTCAGAACTGTTATTATCCCCATTTTATGGATGAGGAAACTGAGGTTCAAAGAGGTTAGGTAACTCATCCAGGCTCACATACCTAGTAAGTGGTGGGTCAGGTTTGCAGCCAGTCTGTCTGACTCCAGAGGCCACACCAGGACCCCTGACACTCCAAGCCTTTGATGTTTTAGCTCTAAGGTCAACTAGGATTTCACCAAGTGAACAGGTCTAGCTGGGCATTCTAGACAGAGGGCACAGGGAGGGAGGCATGAAGGAGTTGGGTTTATCAGGGAACTGCGGCTGGCTCGGTAAGTCTAGAGTAGGAGGCGTCGGCGCAGTGGGGAGAGGGCAGAGGGCAGGCAGGAGAGCAGGGGAGGGGGGGGATCATGGTGTGTCTTGTTTGCTTTACTGTGATGTTTGGACTCCACCCTGAAGATTGTCAGGGAGCTGTTGAAGGATTTGAAACGGGAATGGAACCTGACCAAGTGTGCATTTTTGATATGAAGATCTCTCTGGCAGCAGCTCAAGGAGTAGGCTGGTGGATTGGAGGGAGGTGACCTGGAAGCAGGAAAGGCATGTATGAGATTTTGAGAGTTCCAGGTGAGAGCAAGAAGGAGGTAAGGGCTGGGGCTACTGAGGAGGCAGCACTGGTGACTGGCTGGCTCTGTGAGATGCGGGAAAGGGGCCAGAGAAAGTGACTCCACGGGTTTGGCTCAAGAATCGGGATGCAGATGGTGCTGTTCCCTGAGGTGGGGGTGTGGTTGAATTTGTGCACATTTTTAAGGAACAGGTTGGGGGGAAGGTAAATGGACTGTGTGTGTGAGTTCTACAGGAGAGTCAAGGAAATATGTCACTGGCAGTTGACATAAGGGCCTGGAATGTAGCAAGGAAATATATGTCAAGGGATAGCTTGGGGGTCACCCGGACATAGATGCTGGTTGAACTACAGGTGTGTTTAGGTCCTTGAGAGCAAGAGGAGGGTGAAGATCAGAACCTTGGGACACAGCAACAGTTCAGGGGCAGGTGGAGAGAGACAAGTTTGCAAACGTTGACAATAGGCAGAGACCAGAGCAAGATAAGGTCCTCTAAGTGATGACTGGATTTAGCAACAGAGAGGGTTGCTGGTGACCTTGGGCACGGTGCCTGGGGTGGGCTATGTGTGTGAGTGGAAACAAGATTGTGGTGGATTGAAGGGTCAGTGGAGGTGAGAAAATGGACGTTGGCAGACTAGACTCCTCCGTTGGGAAGCCAGGCTGTGAAGAGAAGGCGGGAGAGCGCCGTTTTGTTTTCTCCAGGCAAAGTGAATATGGCTCTGACTGTGGTTGAATTTGTGCACATTTTTAAGAATGATTTCACTTGGTAAATTCACAAATCAGAAAGAAACTACACCTTTATCAGGCAATGAATCCCCCCCCCTTTTTATTTAATCCTCACCCAAGGATATGTTTGTTGATTTTAGAGCGAGAGGAAAGGAGAGAGAGGGGAGCGTCAAATCAGGGATCGAATCACAACCTAGGTATGTGCCCTGCCCAGGAATCGAACCCTCAACCTTTTGCGTCACCAACCAACTGCATCACCCGGCCAGGAACCCCATTTCTTAAATTTGAGAAATGTGGTCACTTGGCACAATTCTTCAAAATGGGGGTGCTTTTGGAAGACAGAGTCCATGAGACACAGCTGGGCTGTGAGTTCTCAGGTCCACTGCTCTGCAGCACTCCCGGCTCCTGGGTGTGGTGCTGTGTGCAGAGCGAGCAGGTGGCAGCGTTGAGAAATCCTTTTCCAATTCACTTTGCCATGACTTCTATACCTCCTCCCCAGCATCCCTCTCTACCCTCCTGACTAATTACTAGAGTTCGAGTCCCTGAGGCCTAATTTCAGCAAGTTGGGAGCTGTAGTGCCATCCCATCCAAAGGTTCACCTGGGGAGTGCCTTTAGTGTGTGCTGCGCAAAGACTTGGTGGAAATACCAGTAAGCTCTTAGCTGTCTCGTGTCAGCATAAGGTAGCCCAAGGAGAGAATGAGCCACCCTCGCCATCCATGTGAAAATGCACCAATTTCTGCCGTGGCTGAGCTGGTGCTATTTCGGGGCAGTGGGACTTGTCCCCAGAGCACTTAATGACACATCTGTGAGCCTGACCTGAGAGGCGCCTCTATTTAATCCTCACAGGACTCGCTGTTGTTTATGACTTGCTCAGGGAGTGCTCAGTGACTCAGAAGTCCACGTTCTTTCCATCACAGCACACAGGCTTCCAGGGACTCAGCGGAGGACGCAGGGAGTTACTGAACCCCAGGAAGTGCCCTAGCCTCTTCGTCCTATTCTCCTGTCTTATTCCATTTTCAGATAGGGAAGGGATGTGCTTTCCCAGCCTGGGGTGTGTGTGTGTGTGTGTGAGGTGCTTAAGGTCAGGAGTGGGCAAGTTTATTTCCGAGGGTCAACAACTTTTCCGGGATATTGAGGTCCTAAGTGAAGGGAAGAGAGAATAAGACAGAACTGGTGGTTTGGGATGTTAATCCCTGTGTGGTCAACCTTCTTCTTGGAGGGAGCTTTCCGACATGGGCCACATTGACATGCCCACAGTTCACCAACTGTGTCAGTTAATGTGGTGCTCCCTGCCTCACAGACGCACCCTCAATTCTCAGTGACTCCACATACATTTAAGTGTATTTCTCACATATGTGACGTTCAGATGTTTCTGGTCGTAGAGGGCTTTCCTTCCAGGGGTCTGGCTCCTTTCTGCTCACGGCTTTGCCATCTTCAGCTTGTGGTTTCAAGGCTGCTGTGCCCTGGCAGAGTGGGAGGGGCAGAGAGGAGACCAGGGGAGAATCTCATGGTTTGGCCCTAGAAGTGTTATAAGGTCGATTCCGCTCACATTCCATTACCTAGAACCTGGTCGTGGGGGATCACACAGCTGCAAAGAAGAGCCCAGTGTGTTAGCCTGTCTCTGCCACACCCACCAAGGCTTGAATGTCACCTCTCAGCTGAGCGTTATTGGTGTATTTAGTTGCCACCGTCCTCATCTGATTCTGCATCGCAATCTCATTACTCCAGATCCTAGCATTTTGAGTTTAATGAAAGAAAGGTAGGCGAGTCTCATGAATTAAAGGGTCTAGAGCAGAGACCAAGTCCTTGATGTGGTGTGCGAGGGAGCACTTGTATCCCGCCATCCACTTGGCGGGGAAGCAGGATGGGTATGGTGGTTTAGGGTGTGGCCTCTGAACTCTGGCTTGGGGCTTCAAGTAACAGGTTCACCACTTCTGGCCATGTGACCTGGGGCGAGTTGCTACTTTTTCTAATTCTTTGAAAAAGGGGGATAATAGTATATAGCAATGCCTTGGTGTGTTATAAGGATTCACTTAATATGTATAAAGCTTTTAAACATTGTTTGAGACTTCATAGATGCTCATTAAATGTCAGTGATGATTATGTTCTCTGGGACGGAACAGCCATTCATTCATTTAGCACACACTACATACCCTCGTACTAGGAACTGGGAGGAAGGAAGTAAAAACTAATTTCAACACAGAACTTGTAGTAGAGGTAAGTACAGGATACTGCCTGTACCTATGAATTTGCTTATTCTGGGTACCTCCCACCATTCGTTTTGAGATAGGCTGGCCTCCTGGAGCTGTAAATTTCAAGTTCACAGTTTCCCTAGGCACCCACTGTGTGATCAAGATGATTTGGGGCACTTGCAGAATAGACTAAGTTTTGTGGGTAGGATGGGCTCAGTGTGTGTGTTGAGATGTGTTATTTTGTCACCTCCTGGCCCATAACCTGGTATGCAGGTTTCTTTCTTGTGGGTTCACTGGCAAAGGGTATCGGCCTAGAGCTGAGATTGGGTCAAAGGGGTCATCTTCCCGTTCACCGGCATGGCTCCCTGGAAAGGGGTCTGCCTCACTAGACTGGGGGGCCTGTGGTCCAGAGAGCAGAGCAGCCTTGGGGGCCCATCCCTGGCCTGCAAAAATGTAGGCCAATCCATGGAGTTAGCACACGTCGGGGCTTCTTGCAGGGTGGCCCTTTCTTTTCAGGAGAAGAGTAGCACTGCTGGTGTGGTGGGGCCACGCTGGCCGAGCCCCTCCCAGGCCCGAGGAAAAGACAGAAGCCCACCTCCTGTGCCGAGACCCTCACTTTAGTCAGGGAGAGAAGACCTCTGGCCTGGGAATATGTATGGAGGAGAGGGTCATAAAAGTTTTGCATGCTTCTGGTAGGAAATTTGGGAACTACAGAAAGGCATAAAGCTAAAAATAGAAATCATCTGAAATACCATTTCACACACATAACCGCTGCTCATGGTCAGCTCGTTCCGTTCTCCCGTGGATATTGCTTATGGAGCTGGGTCACATCGAGAGCCTGGAATGGTATCCTGCTTTTCCCTCTGCATCGGGGCATGAGCATTTTCCCTGGGTCAGATATCTTTATAAATATTATTGCTAAAGGAGTGCCTAGTACTGGATTGTTTGGGTGCACCATAACTCATGAAGCTACGCCCTGTCGTTGACAGTTTTGGACTCTGGGAGCCTGAAAGAACCTCAGAGACTACAGGCCTGAGTCCATTGAAGTTACCCAGCGGTGCAGAGCAGGCCGGCCGCGCCGTTTCCATCCACATGGTTCACGTTGACCCGTGACTAAGAGTGAGATGGAACCGGGCTCGTTTCACAGCATCCCCCCTCGCTACCTGTGGAGTATTGGGGAGGTTACTAACCTCTGTAAACCTGTCTTTTCTTCTGTCAAACACGGGTGCTTAAAGGAGCTCATGGATGTAAAGGGTCTGGGACAGGGTGCGGCCCAGCAGGGCGGCTGTCAGTGTCCTCATGAGGGCGGTGAGAGGGATAAGCTGTCTCCTTACGCCCAGACCAGACTTCTGCCACCTCAGAGGCTTTGGCTCTCTGAGAAGTTTCTTTGAAGGGAGGCCTAGAGGAACAAGTGGAAATGTGGAGCACTGGCTTATGGAAAATGTTTAAAATATGTGTGGACACACATACACATGCATATACACATGCACACATGCATGTACACATACACATGTTTATACACCCACACATAACTATATACATATATGCATATATGCACACATGCATACCTATACACTACACACATATATGTACTATATACATGTGCACACATGCATACCACACCTATATACATGCATGCGTATATATGCACACATGCGTGCCTGTACACGCTGCAGATACACATACAAATATATACATGTATATACACAAATACAAATATACACACATGCATATATACACATGCATATATATATGACAAACTTATATTTGCATTAAAGAAAGGCAAGATGGACAAGTTCTGGGATGACTTTTATCCCCAGTGCCTTTCTTACAGACCAAAAATGAAGAGGGGGGCGGAGAAAGAGAGAGAGAGAGAGAGAGAGAGAGAGAGAGAGAGAGACTCTCCCTACCCCATTCCACTGATTTGTTGCGAGGACTCCCTAGGACAGTGATGGCGAACCTATGACACGTGTGTCAGAGGTGACACACGAACTCATTTTTTTGGTTGATTTTTCTTTGTTAAATGGCATTTAAATATATAAAATAAATATCAAAAATATAAGTCTTTGTTTTACTATGGTTGCAAATATCAAAAAATTTCTATATGTGACACGGCACCAGAGTTAAGTTAGGGTTTTTCAAAATGCTGACACGCTGAGCTCAAAAGGTTCGCCATCACTGCACTAGGATATGCAGGTGAAAGAGCCTGACCTGTTGTGGGCCTCTGATGGTGTTGGCTTCCCTCCTGGCACTGTGACTGCTCTGCCTCGCTGCGGGGGCTGAAGGTGGTCTTGGGATCCGTTACTGTGAGTGATTCCATGAGGAAATGGGTGGAGTTGAGGGAGGAGAATGTATGAGGTCGCTTTAAGCCAGCCCAGTGGGGTCAACTCACTATTGAGAAAGAGGGAGGAGAGGGTTGGGGCTGGAAGGGTAAGGGCCACATGACCGTGGGCTCTCAGTGGAGGAACGGCATAGAGGCCCAGGCCTGCAGCAGAACCGGAGCCTCTTTCCTGAGTTCCCTACCCTGGGGCAGTGACAGAGGGCAGTGTAGACAGAAGGCAGTATAGACAGAGGGCAGTGTAGACAGAGGGCAGTATAGACAGAGGGCAGTGTAGACAGAGGGCAGTGCGGAGGCCCTTGCTGCAGGCTGGGAACCTGTCTGGGCTGTCACAGTTCATCTCTTGGACGTTTCATCAGCCTTCCTAGTGGGGCCCCAGCGGCATGTGCAGGGAGATTCTGCAGGTCTGTGTTCAGTGCACATGGAAGGGCTCTGACTGCCTGGGGTGGTCAGAGAGGAGCCGTTGGAGAGGCAGAGCGACCTCGCCGAGGCTGTCCTCTAGTCAGGGCAGCAAGGGTGGAGCAGCTGCCCTGGAGGCAGCGTGCTGCTCTCCATTGGGGTAGGTGACCAAGGAAAGGCAGGGACCCCTGGCTGGAAGGAGATTACAAGGAAAACAAGGGCCCTTTCAGTCCCTTCCCAGCCCTGGGAGTTACCCCTTTCGGTTCACGCCGGTTGCCACATGCCCTCATAGAAGGAAAGCCAGGCCTCCCTGGGCCAGCTGAGATGAGTCTTCCGGTGCCACCTGTAACCAGGTGCCCTGCCCGTGCTGGGCCCTGCACACACGCAGCGTGTGTGGGCATTGTTTCCCGCCACCGGAGCTCTGATGAGCGCCTGCCTTATCTCAGGTGTTGATCCAGGGAGCCATGACTGAAGGTCTTCCGTGTTCAAGGCACAGAACCAGCGCTCCTAGTCCTTCCAGCCACTGTGTGAGCACACCGGGGGCAGCACCCTCCTTTCATTGCTAAGGAAACCGGCCCTGCCCGGCGGCCTCTTGATGAGGTACACCTGGGAGGTGATACGCTGGAATGGGGAGTTTGTTAGTGTCAGTAGCAGAGGGGCTAGTTTTTAGATTGCATTGACCTGGAAACGTATCTTATCTGTAATCCTTGAGGGTGGGGTTGAGGGTTGAGCGTTGAGCTTTTCTCCTGAGCCGAATTGCTGCTTTGTGGGAAGGTTCTGCCCAGGGTCCCTCCAGCCCTCCTTCAGTTTTTATAGGGCTCCGCTGTTTACCCACCACCTACCTGGTCACACCATTTGATGTCATTTGGCAGGTGCTGAGGCCCAGGCAAGGAGAAGGTGTGACAGTCCCAAATGTGAGCGCACTGGCAACTCTTCAGCCAGGAGGCTCTTTCTCTAACTTGAGAGGTGCTCGGGGACTCTGCATAAACCTGCACTTGTCTCCCAGATGCCATGAGCCAAGCCCATCACTAGTGTGTCACCGAGTTTTAGTTTGTAGCAGCCAGAGGCAGGGAAAGGGAGTTGCTCTGTGACTCATGAAGTCACATAGGCAGAACCACAAATAAGCGACTTCAGTTGGCAAAAACCAAATTGCTTCAAGGCTATTCTTGGAAACTAAAGTATCACATCTTGTTTCTTCCCAGAAAAATGCAGAAACCTTTCATATTTTGGGGGGTAGCTGGTTTTATTTATATTGCATATCAGACTCCCAAAAGGCAACAGCTGGGGGGTGGTTGACAAGAAAGACTTTAAACAAGAGCTATTTCCCAGGATCCTCTGGTTTAATTCATCCTTGACCTTCTCCTTTTGGGGAAGGAAAGGGGTAACCTCCAAAAATATGACACTCCAGTTTCTGGAAGAAAAAGCTTGGAGCGTGGACACAAACTCCCAGAGCCCTTCTAAGTCAGCCTTTCTATTTCATTAATAAAACCACCTCGCACCAGGTATGTTTTCAGGTCGTTACCCAGACGTCCTCGTCTGTGTTTCCCCGCTGTATATATGGAGAACTTAAAACCCAGAAGTTAAGTTAGGTGTCCAAGGAGACACAGATAGGAAGTTGATTTGAACTGAATTGAAAGCCCACAGCCTGAATTTATACAGATATAAATTCAGAGAGGAATTTGTTTTAGAGAGGAAGGGAGAGGGAGAGAGAGAGAGAAACATCAATGATGAGAATCATTGATCAGCTGCCTCTGACATGCCCCCTACTGGGGACGGAGCCCACAACCCCAGCATGTGCCTTTGACAGGAATCAAACCCGGGACTCTTCAGTCTGCAGGCCGACCCTCCATCCACTGAGCCAAACCAGCTAGGGCTAAAGTTTTAAAGTATACAATTCCTCAATCTGGGAAGCTAGTCCTAGTGGTTATCAGTTGTGTTCCTTTTTCTCTTTCTTTTGGTTTGATAAGGTTAGGGCCTGTAAGAAATTCTTCTATTCAGTAATGAGTGCTGGTTATCATGTAGCCAGCAGGTGCTGAATACTTCACCTGCATGGTCTAAAGTAACCCTTACAGCCCTGTGAGTGAGTGAGTGTTACCCCTACTGTACACACAAGAACACAGGCTGAGATAGATTAGATAACACGCCCCTGGTCACATGGCTAGCAAGAACATATGACCAGATCCACACCCAAGTTTGCCAGACTCTAAATATTCTGCTGTTCTTCTGTGAGAAACCTACCCCCAGGGGTATTAGTCATTGTTAGGGTCTTGGACTTAACTGGTTTTAAAGGCTGAGGCTGGACCCTTGAGATCAGGGAGGCAGGTCTGAGCCTGGTACGGGCTGCGGGGTACGGTCCAAGGCAGCGCTTATCTTCTGCTGTCTGGCTGTCTCCCTCCACCTCCCTTATCTCACTCCAGATAAGAGCTGGTTCCTCGAGCTCCCACGCCCACCCAGCGCCCTCAGCACCACCTTTGGCTCTGTCTACTGGAGGCCTAAGATTAAGCTGTGCATTATTCTTTTGTGGGGAGGAGAAGAGGCAGCCGGGGGTTGGGAGGAGACAGGTTCTTCCAGTTTGTAAATGATTCTCTGGCAGTCAGGTCTGGCTTGATACCTCTAAACACTTCACCATTTTAGACGAGGCAGAGTTGGCTACGTGCAGAACTGATTTACAGAACAATTTTTCAAACTGGTGAGTGAGTTCCCTGATGCAAACCCGTCCCATGTCATGGGCACAGCACACATTTCCACACCTACCGAGTGCCTCCCGGAGCCAGGCTCTGCTGTCACTCGTGTATCCCGCCCTTCCCAGCAGCCCCGCAAGGTGCAGCTGTCACCTGTCTCTTACAAAAGAAGCCACCGAGGCTCAGAACTTCTGTGGCTTGTGCGAGGCCATGTGGGCAGTGAGGGGCCAGGCTGAGCTTTGGACTCGGGCCTGGGGCTTTCTCTGCACCACCTGCCCATCTTCAGAAAGGACTGCAGGCTCCAAGTCCTTTTCTATTTGCCAGTCAGCGACTGCATTTTTTGTTCAGTGCTGGGCAGAGAAGTGGTTCCAAAGATAAAGACTGAGGACATTAATACTCTCTGTAAAGCAAACGAGCCTTGCTCTCTGTTTATGCTCTCTGGGTGGCAAGTGTTGGACGGGGGAAAGTTGAAACACAGTAGGAGGCAGCGTTTATGTGAGTGATGCCAAAGTGAGCATCTCGGACAATAAAGAAGCTGGGAGGGCATCTGTGAGGAACAAAACGCCGTACCTGTGCCAGGCATGCTCAGAGCCAGCTTTCCAAGTCTGCTGAATTTGCTGAGTTGCAGGGACCAGAGCAGCCAGGTACGTTCTCAGGGAGGATGGAGGGCCGGCTGAGGAGTGGAACTTGGCGAGGCCTGGGTCAGGAAACGTGCTGTTCTCCCTTTAGCCAAGCAAGGTGCAAGCATGGTGCAGGAGCTCTTGGGGACAGAGGGCGGGTTCTTATTCTATTGCCGGTGCCCCCTCACCTGTCAGTATCTGGGAGTCTGGTGTCTGGAGAGTGTGTCTGTCCCCAGCAAGCTGTTCCCTGCAGGTGGAGCTCAGCCAGGCTGCCACACAGGATTCACGGGTGAGCTGTCTCCTTGCTCTCCCCTGCCTTCCTCACTGTCACCTGGGCAGCCACTTAGCTGCCTCCTTCTCCAGTCCACTCCTTGGCCGCTCATCTTCCCAAAAATTTCTCTCAGCCACTGCTCATGTCCTGTACCCCAGGGCTCACTGGAGAAGCCAGCCTCCTCCATGATCTGCCCTGGGCATCCCCACTACCCCTTGTCACGCATCCTGAACTCCTAGCGAGTTGAACGTGCAGTCCTTCTTGCAGCTGTCCTGGCTCTTTCCAAAGGCACACCTCTGTGCGGTGTTTGCATGGACCTAAACGTACATCCCCCAGTTTTCTAGTGAAAACTAGAAAGCATTTTGGCATTTCCCTCTCAGGGCTCCTCTGGCTCTGTTGGCCACCGCCTGCTCTGGGCTTGGGGGCACTGTGTTCATATTCTACAAGGGCTTGCCCATCGTCTTGTAATCAACTCTTTAGGTGCCTGTCTCCCTCACTAGGCCCCTTCTCTGTATTCCCAGCACATAGGGTAGGGGTGGGGAACCTTTTTTCTGCCAAGGGCCATTTGGCTATTTATGACATCATTCTCGGGCCATACAAGATTACCAATTTAAAAATTAGCCGGCTATATTTGGTCAAACATTTAATTAACTCATCCCTAACGCCTTGGCAGGGCCAGACCAAATGATTTCAATGGCTTTATACAACCCACAGGCTGGATGCTCCCCACCCCTGTCCTAGGGTGATGCATGGCTCTTGCTAAGACACTAGTAATTGTTGCTGAATGAGTGAGTACAGGACTAAGGGAGAGGATAAACACCGGTCTCTCTCTGCTTTTAGTATTATAAAGCCAGCCTGCAGTCCGAATGCACCCATAATAGTGCTCCCATCTGGAGAGTGGGAAGCCGCCCAGCCTGAGGGCCTTGTCGCTGTGTTTGCTGACCTCCCCCTGCCAGGCCTCCGTCTGCGGGAGCTCAGTGTGCCATATCCTCTCATGTACAGCCCCCTCCAGCCCTCCGGACAGCGGGGCAGGCCCCAGCTCCTCCCTGCTCGTCTCCATGCACTAGCTTTGGATTCTAGAAAAATAGCTGGTGCTTTGGAAAATCAGCTCTAACTTATTTTTGTTCCTTTGAAACTTAAATGACTTTCCCAAGAAATGCCTGAGGTTAGAGTGGTACAGAGAGAAAGGACGGTGGCCAAAACCCAGGCAAGCTATTTTTGTGATGCGAATGAACACCCATCGCATTTTTCCTCCCGTCAGCCCGAGCACTTGTTCCAAAGAGCTCACGGCTCGGGCTTACAAAGCACAGGCGCCTCTCTGCACAGGAGGGGACCCACGTGCCTCCCTGTCCTTCTCCGAGGGAGGTCGATGCTGTGATCCCAGCAGACACCAGGAATAGAGAGAAGTTGCTGTTGTCTGTATGGGGGAAAGACCTGTCCTCTGGTAACCAACGAAAGAGACTTAAAGATTGATGTCTAACAACAGGTGACGTGGTCATGGGACCTCGGGAGGCATGTGCTTGAGTTTTGGGGGGGCTGTGTACTAATGTCGTGTGGCCAGGTGACACTGTATCAGGCAACCAATTTGCAGCAGGAATTATAGAATTTTAATGGTGATAAATCTAGAGTGCTTTTCTGTCTTTGTGTTGTTGTTGTTGTTGTTTCCTTTGACTAGTTACTATTTCTAGAACCATCTGGCTCACAGCAAAATTGACCAGGTAATGTTGACACCAGCCAGCTATAGCTCGGAGCTATCTGGTTCTTGTCAGCCAGTGAGAGGAGTGGGGAGAGGGTGCCAGCAGGCAGCATTGCCAGGGTAGACAGTACAGTTGTACATTTTCTATGGATTTTTATGTTTCGCATGAAGTACTCTGGTTAACACCTTAAAGGAATTTTATTTGCTCCCCCAGCACTCATCCCTGCCCACCCTTGGAGCTCACCTCTGCCTCCGCCTACCTTTGCAGGTGTGACGTTCCTCCGGGTCCTTCATGGTGTCCTCCTCCATCTTCTCCACACCACTGCGCCACGTGGCTCCTGAAACATGGGGGAAAACGAGGACGAGAAGCAGAGCCAGGCCGGGCAGATTTTTGAGAACTTTGTCCAGGCTTCCACATGCAAAGGCACCCTCCAGGCCTTCAACATCCTCACACGACACCTGGACCTAGACCCCCTGGACCACAGGAACTTTTATTC
The DNA here is from genome assembly GCF_000412655.1 of Myotis brandtii. NCBI lineage: Eukaryota > Metazoa > Chordata > Mammalia > Chiroptera > Vespertilionidae > Myotis > Myotis brandtii. The sequence goes on from NW_005366171.1 coordinate 4,144,885, forward strand.
CAAGCTCAAGTCCAAAGTGACCTCCTGGAAGGCCAAAGCCCTGTGGCACAAACTGGACAAGCGTGGATCCCACAAGGAGTATAAGCGAGGGAAGTCATGCGTGAACACCAAGGTAAGGGAACCCGAGTTCGGGCGTTTCTTACCCTTGTGGGGCATGTGGGCTGACTTGCTGAGAGGGTAGGAAGCTGTTGCCATTTGGACAGTCTAAGGTTTTCAACAGGTGTGGGTGTGGGTGTGTTTTATTGCCTTCTCAGTTGCAGGTTTTCTTTGCCCACATGTATTCGGATTGGGAGTTTCCATCTTATCATGGTGGCTTTAACAACTCTTCTTGTGCCCTCTCCAAGGAAGAGAAAATAAAGGCATACTTGGTATTATTCTACTTCTGACTACTGCTAGTAGCTGCTATTTATTGAGCAACATCTGTGTGCTAGGCACTTAATGTACACGGTTTCATCGAACACCCACAGTAGTCCATTGGGTCATTTTAGAAATATAGACACTGAAAAGTCAATTATCTTGCCCAAGGTCACATAATTAGAAGGCAACCTTGATCTGATTCTAGAGCTTAAGCCCTAAATTCCATGGAGACGCATAATGAGAGAGTTGTGTTCCCCCAGGAGCAAACATTTTAGAAAGATGCCCTGACTTTAACTGGCTAAGAAATAGGTCTTTGGTCCTTACTGCCTTTTCCTCCCTCCCTCTTTCTCTTCTTCCCCAACCTCCCTACCTCCCCACCTCTCCCCCAGCATGCATTTCTCTGCTCTGGATCATGATTGTGGTTAACCCTCCACAAGCTGATTGCTTCCCCCACTGTTGGGCCATAACAGCATCTGTGAATGGGACTGACCAGCACATCCCATCTCAGGTAGCGCTGCAGTGCCCATCGATTCATAGACAGCCAGGAATCAGGACTTCCTGGCCGGGCCTTGGGGTCTGTCCGCCCTGGGCGCTGGTCCAGACTGGATGTTTAGGTTAAAAGTGAGCATGCTGTATTTAGACCTCACAGGAGATAGCGCAGCCAGAGCTCTTGGAATTCTGGTCTGTGCCAATCTCAGACAAGAGAATTGAACTCTCCATGGCGATCGGGACTGTTGTGTGTTTGTTTTGGTGATGAGGAGCCTTTGAGTCCACCGTGGGATACGGCTGCTTTTCCTTGCCCCTGGGGAGACAGCTGCCAAGCTCCTCTGAGGCTGGGACGCGCAGCTGTATGGGGCATGGGAAGAGCATTGCATCAGACCAAGCGCTTCAGCCCAGAGCACCCTAGCCACCCTGCCCATAACCTGCCAAGCTTCAGCCTTATACAGAGGAGATGGAAGTGTTAAAGAAAGGGAGGGGGAGAAAGGAGTGGGGCCTGTATCCTTGGTGCCAGCCCCGCCCAGCACCTCCCTTCCTAGTTGTTGTAACTTCGTGGTTCATAGTTCACTGGACAAGTTCCTCAGACATAGAGGCAGGGGAAGCTTTTAGCTTCAAAAACATTACCGTTCTCAGTACTTGCACATGGTGGCTTTCTGTTAAACAGGCGGCTCGATTGGTTGGAGCATCGTCCCATACATCAAAGGTTGTGGGTTCGATATCTGGTCAGGGCACGTATCTAGGTTACATGTTTGATCCCCGGTCAGGGAGCGTACGGGAGGCAACCGATTGATGTTACTTCTCTCTTTCTCTCTCTTCCTCTCTCTAAATTATAAATAAAAATCATCCTCAGATGAGGAAAAAAAGAAAGGTGCCGTAGAAGTCAGGTGGTTGGATTGCAATGTTCTCTGGGAAAATTTTCAGAGACCTTATTTTATCAGGAAATGCCTTGCCCCTTCTAACTTTGGGGGCAACTCTGTTGGAGATCTGAAGACAGACCTTCAGAGGGAGTCAGCCAGCAGAGGGATGGAATGGAGGGCTGACCACCATGTAAATGTCCCTCTTTTAAAAATGACTAGCCGGTTGCCTCGCCTGTCTGGCCAGCCCCTATTTTACAAGCTTTGGTGGCTTGAAACAGAAGAGTCCTCACATCCAGTGGTTGGCAAGTCACCATTGGTGCCTGCGATACAAAGAGGAAGAACTAACATCTTCAGCGAGTGAGGCTGAGTATGAGTGATTCTTGCCCAGGAATTTTTACACCTTTCTTAGGAGGAGGAACAAAGACATTACAAATGTGGGATAGCCCATCTCATAAAAACTACCTGAAGAGTAGAAAATACATTTGAAAATGAATTCTAAGTACAGTGTGACTGTGTGAGGCCACTTTAGCTGCACATTTCAGAAACCCATCTCAAACTACCCTAAAGAACACAGGGAAAGCCGTAATTCGTATAAACAGGAAGGTCTAGACACTCCAAGTCTATCCCACCCCCTCTCCTTCCATCTATCTTTGGATGTTTTGTTTTGCTTTGGCTCCATTCCTCCATCCTGCAAACAGATTTTTCCCATATTGGTAGCCTCTAGTTCAGTGGTTCTCAACCTTCTGGCCCTTTAAATACAGTCCCTCATGTTGTGACCCAACATAAAATTATTTTCGTTGCTACTTCATAACTGTAATGTTGCTACTGTTGTGAATTGTAATGTAAATATCTGATATGCAGGATGGTCTTAGGCGACCCCTGTGAAAGGGTCGTTCGACCGCCAACGGGGTCGCGACCCACAGGTTGAGAACCGCTGCTCTAGTTCATATCTTTATAGCACTGTGACACAAAAGGCTAGAATCTTTCTCTTCCTGCTCAATATTGAAAAAAGTCCCAGGGAAGGATCCCTGTAGGCTCACCTCTGAGCCAGTTACTGTGGCCAAAGCCAGGGGACCTGACTACTGTCTTTGGCAGCCCTTTCAAGCATCACTTGATTGACAGGTGGGAGGAGCAGGTCCTCAAGGACATGAGGGGAGAGACAGATAAACAACAGGTGTCCTTTGCAGTGCCTGTTTACTTGCAATCCGGTTGTCGTAGGGGCCCTTTCCATCATGGATTCACATGGATGGTGTGCTCAGATCTAAGAGCCTGGCACTTATACTCTGCGCTCTGAGTCAAGCAAAACACAGAACACGGTCCTCCTGCTCTTCCGATGAGAACACGGTCTTGCTCACTCGCCTCCTTCAGGGACCCTTTGGCTGAGCGTTAATTAGCCAAACAAGAAATGCTTGGCATTAGCATGCATGTGGCTCGTCATGGGACACAGGTGTGTCAGGTCCCAGGCAAACAGCCAAGCTCCTGATTAGCCACAGGTAGAGTGGGAATGAACGAAATTCAGCCAGGACGCTGACCTTGCGCTGAAGTGGACACATTTCAGCCCCATCTGGAGTGGATCTGGGCTTTAGCATTTCATAAGCATTTATCAGTCCCTACTATGTGCTAAGCACTATGCTGCTCCTTTCATGCCAGCAGTGTGTGTGAGTGTGCATGTGTGTGGGGGTGTGTGCTGGTGGTGATCGTGGGGGGAGATCCGTGACCAGGATCTGTTTAGAGAAGAAAGCCTCAGGTGCCAGGGACAGGAAGAAGGACCCTGCAAGGTCACTAAAGTGGCTTGATGCTGGTTGCATACTCTAACTTGGGATCATTGTTTGTTGTTAACTATTATTTACGAGGATTTTGCCAGTCACTTAATAATTCTTTCCCTGGGTGTGATCTGTTTGGATATGAACCTTGGAATGAACCAAGGATCAGGCCAAATGTACTCTTTAAGGTCTGCTATTGGCTCTGTATTAGGGCAGTACCTGGATCAAATGCCACATCCAATTGTGTAATGTTCCCAGGGAAAATACCCCAAAGAAAATGCGATATGTAATTTAGCATGGGAGTTACCATAACCACAAAATCATGGAGTCTGGTCATTTATTTTATATGTACCTTTTTAAAAAAATATGTTTTTTATTGATTTCAAAGAGAGGAAGGGAGAGGGAGAGAGAGAAAAATCAATGATGACAGAGAAACATTGATCAGCTGCCTCCTGCATGCCCCCTACTGAAGTTGGAGCCCGAAACTTGGGCATGTGCCCTGACCAAGAATCAAACTGTGACCTCCTGGTTCATAGGTTGATGCTCAACCACTGAGCCACACTGGCGGGGCAGTGTACCTTGAGGGAAGGAACTTGAGAGAATGCTGTGTACAGTCACTCTATTTGACAAGTGACAAACTGGGCCCAGCAAGCTAAAGCTGTTTGTCTGAAGCTAGTGGGTGGCATTGACAGGACTTGGGCTCCATTTATTGGCTGGCTGGCTGGCTTGCTTATTTATTTATTTATTTATTTATTTATTTATTTATTTATATATTTAGCTCATTTATTTGTTATATATTTCCCTTGCCCTCTACATTAGTAGGTGTTCAACAGGGGAGATGGTGTGAAAGACTAATAAGAAGTTCTTACTTTAACTTTCTATACAGGAGACAGAAATGCCATTATTTTTGCATTTGTTCACTTAATCATTTATGAGGTGAATAATTATTGAGCAGCTACTGTGTGCCAGGCACTTGTCTAGGCACCCATCAGCCACTTAATATCTCTGTGGCCCTGAGAACTTACTTAAATCTCTGAACCTCAGTAGCATTCTCTGTAGAATGAAGAACTTTCTTCATGGAGTGACTGTGAAAATAAAGAAGGTTAGTTTTGTAAAGTGTTTTAGAATTGCTGCCTAGTACATACGTACTAGTAAGTGATCAGTACATATTTAACCATTATTATCATTAATATCCTAAGTGCTGTTAGAGAGGTATGTACACAGTTCTACAGGAATCTGTGTGATTGGGGTAGTCTAGAATGCTTCCCGGAAGAGGTGGTATGATTTGAGGCTTGACAGGTAAATAGGAGTTTGCCTTGCATGGCTGAGGGAAGAGCTAGAGGGAACACAAGGCAGAGATGCAATCTAGGATGAGGTAGAGTGTTGCTCATGAAAAGGGAATGAATATACCTGTGGGGAGAGGTGAGAGGTGAGAGCGGGGGAGCTAGAGAGAGCAGAATGGGTGGGTGGCAGGAGGAGACCAGAGAGAAAGGCCTCCTGGGGCCATGTGGTGAAGACAGGGTCCTGCAATCACACAGGGGACCTGGGGGACCATCGGGGATGAGCCCCGATTCCCAGTCCTGGGTTCTTTCCACAAGTCTCCCTGGGATGGCTCATTAACTACAGGTAACCGATTCAGGGGAGAAGCCATTTGTATATCATCGCCATAACAACATGCGTGCAGGAAATGAGTCATGGACTCTTGTCACCAGCAGAAATGGGGCCAACCTGTATAATGGAGACTCTTTCATTCACTCGTGAAAAGGAAATGTCTGCATTTTGTGAGCATCCAGTAGGGTCACCCCACACCTTTTGCTCCTGAACCTGACCCTTGCCCATTTTTGCCTCTGCAGTGGTTCCTCAGTGGGGGGTAGTCCAGACTGGGTCATGCCTGCAGCCCAACTCATTATGTGGTTCCTGAGCTATAGAGGGCGGTAGGGAGCTGGGTGGGAGGTTGGGAGGGTGAAGCTGGAGAGGAAGTCTGCTATCTTCTGGCCTAGATAAGCCTATCTGACATTCCAGGCCTCTGAAATCACCCACCACAGCCCCCAAAGCTCCATGCACCGGCTGGGCCATATCAAGTACGGCTTTACCTAATATGGACACTTGCGAATAGAGCAGAGGATGGTCTCCAGGGTGTGAAATTCTGTTCCAGTTGAACAAGAATCTTAGATGAACTCTGTATTTGTCCACTTACCTGACAATGGACTCCTGGCACTGCTACCGTAGACACGGGCAAGCCTAGATTACCAGTCAGGCTGTGCTAATGATTACACCAGTCACCACAGCTCCACACGGAGTATGTGGGTGTGCATGAACGTGTGCGTTGGATATTATATTTGAACTTGAGTAAATTCAATTCTCAACAATATTAAACTGAATTGAAAAAACTCCTTTTTTTTACTGTCTTCATAGGAAGTGGTTAATCTGGGTTCACTGTAGTTCCTTTTATTAATACATTTATAAATAAAGACTTCTTTGTCCTTTTAAGAAGAAAAAGAATTAGTTTCCTATAATTAAAAAAAGAAACGATACTAATGATAGAAAAATAATTCAAGCAGGACAAGAAAATGTACTGTGGAAAGAAATGTCTTCCCCAGGTCCCCTCCCGGGAGGCAGCCAGGGTCCCATTTCCTGTGCCTTTCCTAGGAGCCTCTACATGGGCGCGCGTGCGTGCGTGCGTGCGTGCGCGTGCGTGTGTGTGTGTGTGTGTGTGTGAGAGAGAAAGAGAGAGAACATTCACTCTTACAAAACTACTACAAAATCCACAACAGTTTCGAATACTATGTGAGAAAGTGGTGTGAATTGAAATAATACATCTTCAAAACATGCAAAAGTGTTTCTGTTTTGGTTTTCTACAATCAGTTCCATTAAAACAAGGATAAGCTTATTTAAAGAAAATGCCTGAAGTCAACAGAAGATGCATTTAAAAATTATTCAGTATCCAAATAATCTTCAAAACCTACATTAAGGAACATAATTATATGTATTACTTATATAGTCTAATTTGCTTCTCTCAACAGTAGCTTTTCAAGAGTTGAGAAGCTCATGTGAAAAGCTAACATTTTGTATAAAACTGCTTTCTGTTTCCCATTGTTTATTTATGGACTCAGCTTTTAATCCAGTCATCCTTTTATTATTTTTAAGGCTTCCCATTTTATGGCTAGATCAGAATTTATTGAACTGCTTAGCTTGCTTCCAGTCTATTGCCACTTTAAACAGAGCTGCGGTATACTTCCTCATACGTGCTCTGTATGGACATGAAACCATAGCTATGAGATAGCTTGTGAGAATATCAGAGTCAAAGGTATGTCATATCTTTGACAGTATGATACTGACAGTATTCTAGGCATGGTCAAGCTCTGCCCCCAGAGGCTCTTCCTGTGGACACGCCCACCAATAGTGCCGGAGAAGGCTACGAAGAGTCCTTCTGTAAAAGGGAGCTACCAGTGTGGGATGTTGGCTACTTGGATTTCCTTGGCCTTGCCAAGGAGGCTTTGGGATGGACACCTTCTGAGTCCTGGAGTCTGGCTGGTGGCCTTGAACAGAGCCACTGTGTGAAGAGCAATTCAGCAGGAATATGGTAGGGATCTGCCAGCCTATGATCACAGTCACAGCAATTTCATTAGTGTTACTACCCAACATTTGCGTAGTGCTTTGTAGTTGAAAAAATAGTTGCATACACATGGTTTCATTAAGAAGTTTACTTAATGTAAACTTGGCCGGTAGCTCAGTGGTTAGAGTGTTGGCTCATGGACCGAAGGGTCCTGGGTGTGATTCTGCATCAAGGGCATGTACCTGGGTTATGGGTTCAAACCCTGGCCCCGGTTGAGGCACAAGAGGGAGGCAACCATTTGATGTGTCTCACATTGATGTTTCTCCCTCCCTTCCACTAGCTCTAAAAAGAATCAATGGAAAAATACCCTTGGGTGAGGAACAACAATAACAGAAAAAGAAGTTTACTTTATCAGTGAAGATGAATGTTCTTTAAAAGAGGAACAAATACAAGTGTATACTTTGCTCTTCAAAATTTTATCAAAGAATGGGAGCTTAGAGCCCTGGCCCAGGGGGAATCTGTATTGTTTCTGGCTTAGCTAACTTGTTCTCTTTATGAGTGAGTTTAGTAAACATCACCATCTCCTCCAAGAAGCCCTTCCTGGCCTCCTCTCTACTTCCCCCTTCTTTATGCCATTCCTAGTCTGGGTTTCCAGAGTCTGGTCCTACCAGATGTCATTGATCAGTGTCCTTCATTGATTGCTTTGGGGGGAGGGGGGGTGTCTCTTTTACATTCACTGTAAGCAACCTGAAGACAGGTACCATGTCTGGCTTCTGGCTCATCCCTTGGTCTTGAGCACCCAGCACAGGGGTTGGCACAGGGAAGCTGTTCAGGGACTGGGTGAATGACCTCTGCAGCTCAAGAGCTGTACAAAGTGTGTCCTATATAACATCTGTAGTTCGTTCTGGAGCTGTACTGGGTGAGCCAGTACCGGCCAATCCCTTTGTTTCTGTATTTAAGCCTCTCTCCAAATTTGCATCTGAGCTTCCTTTTCCTGTGGTGGGATGATGACCACAGCCTTGTCTGGGTCTTGACTTGCATCTGGCTACTGTGGTATTTACAAGGGGGACGGGGAAACCAGCCAGTAGGCCTGGGGGGCTGAAGGGCTGGGCCTTCTTTTTCTTGGAGAAAAAAAGAAAACCCTCTTGTAGTTCCTGGCCCACCCAGGGTTGCACAGGGCCTTTGGGAATCTCTGGCTAAAATTATCCAAATAAATGTGCACCATGAGGCAGGGCAAAAGGAAACCATGAAGGCTTTGTGCTTGGTTCCCAGACTGGGAGGAATCCCCTGGCTGCCCTCTTTCCTGGTCATCAGAGATTCTGGCTTTGCTTTGCTTTTTTTTTTAAATAATAAAAACTATCTTGATGATCAGTGTATTCCATGGCCGGGAATTTTTCCACGTAGGGTTCATATATCTGCCTCCCTCCTGCTCAGGTGGATGGGGCACCAGGCTAAGTTCAGCCCCCACCACAGGGCAGGTCCAGGGCTGGTCACTGGGCCCAGCCCTTGGTTCGCTCTCCTCTCTGAGGGAAGTAACGGAGGTAACTCCGCTGTAAGTAGCTGATAGCTGACTGCAGAGACTTCAGTTAATGGGGGCTTACTTTTTTAACCAGACATCTGGCCAGAGATGGTGGCTGGAGGTTCTGTGGCTATGTTATTTGTAATTCTCTAGGCCAGTGCTGTCCAATAGAAATAGAATGCAAGCCACATGTGTAATTTTAAAAGTTTTAGCAGTTACATTAAAAAAGTAAGTACAAAGAAATGGTGAAATTTATTTTAATAGTAGCTTGGCCAGCATGGCTCAGTGGTTAAGTGTCAACCTATGAGCGAGGAGGATAATATATTTTATTTAACCTAATATATCCACAATTCTATAATTTCAACATGTAGTCAATATAAAAATGGTTGAGATATTTTCCGTTCTTTTTTTAAAATTATTATTATCAAGTCTCTGAAATTCTGTGTTTTAACAGCTCATCCACTTCAGACCAGCCACATTTCAAATGCTCAAAAAGCCACCGTGACTAGTGGCTTTCGAATTGCAAAGTGCAGCTCTAGGCTTTCCCTCTTGCTTGTCACTCTGTCATCACAGGATGACATCCTTCTTCCTGCTTTTGAAGCAGCCATCACACCTGCCTGAGAGGCAGGAAGACGATGGGAGGGGCTGCCCTCGCTGTGTTCCCAGGTACCCCCCTGAAGCAGGACCTCCATGGGGGCAGGGCTTTTTGTCTGTATATTCTTTGCTGATTCCCCAGCACCTGGGAGAATGTCTGATGCAGAGTAGGTATTTGTCTGCAGGTTGAGTTCTTCCAAAGCAGTTGCTTAGAAAGTGTTTGTAGTGGAAGATATTCACTAGCAATCAATAGCCTTGAAAGGAATGGGGCGGGGGAGAAGCAGGACTGGACAGAAGAAGTCAAGCTGTATACAGAGAGAGCCAAATGCCTGCGGGTTCATGTAATTGGGTGTTTTGCTCCTTGGCCTTTCAGCAATACATTTTTTTAAGAGACAAGGGTGGGAGGCCTCACAAACTCAGGTAACATAGGATGGTCCTCTCTGAGCTCTCCACAGAATTGGTGTATTTACTACCATATACACCAATACATATATTGTACTCTACAACATATGTAGTTATAGAAGTGTATGCTTAAGGGAAGTTGTAAAAATAGTATTTACATGTATTCTCTGATGTATCACATAGGAAATTATATTACATAAAAAGCTTTTCACCTTAAGCTTCCTTGCAGCTTCTTGGAAAGACAAACCAAGTATGTTCTAATTTCAGAGCCTACTCTGAACTTCCCCTGTATGTGACATGTCCTATGGCCACCTGACATACCCCACACCTCATCTCATGTATTACAAGAGACAGAAGAGATACAAATACAGGGTAGCAGGCTATCACCAAGGGTTTGTCCATGGGAATTCACAGTGGGAAGGTTTTTACTCTCAGGTACTTTCTCCAGGGAGAGCTGTCTACATCTGAGGAACATACCTGGGATAATTCCTTTGTGTTCAAATCTGAAGAAAAAGTCAGGAAAGTTTCATGGAGAAAGTACCCAGGGAGCTGGCACACCAATGTTTACTATAGTAGGTTATTGCTTTCTCTGGTTTTAAGAATGTGGGCTCTTCTATATATATATATATATATTTGCATTCCTGATATGTTTTTTATATAACATAAACTTTGCCATTTAAAAATTATTTTTTAATTAAATTTATTGGGGTGACACCAGTTTATAGTCATATAGTTTTCAAGTGTACAATTCTATAATACATCACCTCTATATTACATTGTGTGCTTACCTCCCCAAGTCAAAAATTTTCCATTTTTATTGTATAATTCAGGGACATTAATTACATTCACAGTGTTGTGCAACCATCACCATTTTCTATTTCTAAAATATTTCATTCCCCCAAACCAAACCTCTGTACCCATAAGCAATACTTTTCCATTCTTTCCTCTCTCCAGCACCTGTGACCTCTAATCTACTTTCTGTTTTTATAAATTTTCCTATTGCAGATATTTCATATAAGTGGAATCACTTAGTAAGATGTTTTCAAGATTCACCCATGTGGCAGCAAGTATCAGAACCTCATTCCTTTCTTTAAAAAAGTTTTAATTATATTTTTGATTATTTAAAAATACATAAAAATATCATTTCAACATGTAATCACTAAAATTATCAATAGGATATTTTACATATTTGTACTAGGCCTTTGAAATGTGGTGTGTATTTTACTCTATTAGCACATCTTAATTTGGATGCTAAATTTTACAAAAATACTTAATGTGCATTTATATTTCATAAAATTTACAGTTGAAAAAGTAGATTCACATATCCAAGTTATTCCAATCATACTTAAAAGTTTTCCAATAACCAATTGAATATAGGTTTTTTTAAATTATGGTAAAATATACATACCATAAAATTTATTATTTTAATGATTTTTAAGTGCATAGTTCAGTGGCATCAAATACATCCACATTGTTGTGCAACTTTCACCCCATCCATCTCTCAAACAGTTGTCATCATCCCAAACTGCATCCATTAAACAATAATCCCCCACTCTCCTTTCTCCCCAGTGCCTGGCAATCACTGTTCTACTTTCTGCATCTGGAATTTGACTAGTGTATGTGGCTTATATAAGTGGAATCAGATGTATTTGTCCTTTTGTGATTGGCTTATCACTTAGCATAATGTCTTCAAAGTTCATCCACGTTGTAGCATGTGTCAATATTCCCTTCCTCTTTAAGGCTGAATAATAATTATGTATGTTTTACATTTTGTTTATCCATTCATTTGTTGGATATGGGTTGTTTCCATCTCTTGACTATTATGAGTAATGCTCCAATGACCACTGTCAAATAGATATCAGTTTGGGTTCTTGTTTTCAGTTATTTTGGGTATATACCTAGGAGTAGAATTGTTGAGTCATATGGTAATTCTGTGTGTAACTTTTTGAGGAACCACCATGCTGTTTCCACTTACTCTTATTTTTTATTTTATAGAATTTATTGTGGTGGCATTGATTAATAAAATTATATAGGTTTCAGGTATACAATTCTATAATACATCATCTGTATTTATATTGTGTGTTCACCACCCCAAGTCAAGTCTCCTTCCATCACCATTTATTCCTTTACCCTATTCTCCCTCCCCCAGCCCCCTTCCCTCTTGTAATCACCATACTGTTGTATGTGTCTATGAGTTTGTTTGCTTTTTTACTTAATCCCTTCACCTTTTTCATCCATCCCCCAAACCCCACTCCCTCTGACAGCTGTCAGTCTGTTCTGTATCTATGAGTCCATTTCTATTATGTTTGTTATTTTATTTTGTTTGTTAGATTCCACATATAAGTGAAATTATATGGTATTTGTCTTTCTCCGACTGGCTTATTTCATTTAGCATAATACTCTCCAGGTCCATCCATGCTGTCACAAAAGGTAAGATTTCTTTCCTTTTTATGGCCAAGTAGTATTCCATCATGTAAATGTACCACAGCTTTTTGTCCACTCATCTACCGATGGGCCCTTGGGCTGCCTCCAAATCTTGGCTATTGTAAATAGCGCTGCAATGAACATAAGGGTACATATATTCTTACGAATTAGTGTTTCAGGTTTCTTTGGGTATATTTCCAGAAGTGGAATCGATGGGTCCACTCACTCTTTTAAATTGCCATCTCTGAATCATTGAGTATCTACTACATGCCGGCCACTAGGGCTATAACAGTAAAAAGAAAATAAAAAATGGACAAAAATTCTGCCTTCTTGGAGTTCATGTTTCTCTCAGTGAGAGACAGCGTAAACAAAGATGTGTGGCATGAGTATGTGTGAGCGTGCAGGTGCGCACAAGTGTGTGTGTGTGTGTGTGTGTGTGTGTGTGTGTGTGTGTATAGTGGAAAGTGCCAGGGAGAAGATAACACAAGGTGTGGGAGACGTGGGTGCCCTAAGCAGAGGTGGTTGCTGTTTTATGTTGCACGTGCTGGAAAGGTAGTGACATGTGAGCAGAGGCCTAAAGGAAGTGAGGATGTGAGCGTGTGGCTCTGAGGGAAGAAGAGCGTAAACAAAGGCAACAACACAGGCTTGGAGATGCTGACAAGCAAGTGTGCTCAGCGTGTTCTCGAAACAGCAAGGCGTCCGATGGGACTGGCAGGAGCCAGGTGTGGTAGGAAGAGAAGGGTCTAGGAAGGGAGTGGTGGGGAGGGGCGGGTCTGTGGGCCTTGAGGGCCCTGGAAGGACGGTTACTCTGAATGAGATGTCAAGTCCCAGGAGGCTTTTGAGTGGAGAGCCTCGTGATAGGACTTCCTCATGGAAAGAATTGTGCAACCTCAGAGGTGAAAAAAGTCAAGGTAGACCGGCGTCTCTCCCTTCTGTGAATAACAGCCTTCTCAGGCCAAAGGAATTTATTGCATCCTGTGCTTGTCACGGCTTAGACGAGCTGCCCACTCTTTCCCCAGAGACCAGCCCTGCTGCCCAGGTTAGGGCAGACCTGGGCATTCTATCTGGAAGGAAAAATCCTCCAGAATGTCCGTAGCCCTTAACACTACCCAAGGAGTATTGTTTACTAGTTTACTCATTCACCCACTCATTTCGTGACTGCTGAGTGTCAGTTCGCTGGGCACGAGAGAGAAGGATGAAGGCACCAGTGAAGACACCTATAATCATGGAGCTTTCTTCCTCTCTAGTCAGGACAGAACAGAAACACACAGAGATAATTTTGTTATGATCCCAAGAGAGACATTGTGTTGTAGATGTGGTGATACCGGGACCTGGAGGAGGGGCGTTGGCTCCAGACAGGGTGTCAAGGAGCTGACATTTACACTGAGATCTACAGATGAGAAGCAGCCAGACAGCAAACAGCTGGTTGTTCAGAGAGGATAGCAAGTGCAAAGGGCCTGGGGTGGGAAAGCTCTCAGTTAGTTGGAAGAAGCATCCAGGCAGCCCAGAGGGAGCTGAAGTGAAGTGAGCAAAGGGGAAAGCAGTCCAGGAGGAGGTGGGGGCGGTGGCGGGACAGGAGGCAGAGCATCAAAGGGCCTTTCATGGGGTTCGCTGTAACAAGCTTAGGCTTTATTTTAAGAACTCTCCTTGATTAGCAGCATCACTGTTTACTAAGTAGTGTGACCTGGCCTCTTGGAGCCTCTGTTTATTCATCTATGAAATGGGAATAATAATAATACTAACAGTTATTATCTCATAGGGCTGGGACAAAGGTTCTATGTGAAATGCCCATACAGCACTTAAAGTCCTGGCAGCTGTTAATGACCCCTTTCTCCTTCTTGAAACGATCCTCTTAGATTTGTGACATAAGGTTTTTGACCCATTTTTAAAAGCCGTCTGCGCCTCTTAGTGCTACCAGAACAGCCTCTTTAGAAAGCCCAGCCTGTTTTCTGTCTTAAGTTGTTGCCATCCTTTGTCTGCTTCCCTGCCCTTCAGCCTGTTCCTTTAAGGAGCCACCCTACTTCTCACGAAAACCAATATCATCACCACTGTTTCTTCTTTTCCTTCTCTACCAAATTCTTGGAGATGATCATCTCTATCCTCCTTGCTCTCATGGCTTCCTCTCCTCTTGTTCCCAACCGCTGTAACCTGGCTTCATTCTCACGGCGCCAGCAGAAATGCTTTCTTGGGGGTCTCTGGGGCCGTGGCGTGAACCCAGCCCATGTCTACCTTTGCATCCTCGTCCACGTGGTCGTTTTCAGACACTGGACATGGAGAGTCACAATCTCCTTGAAATCATTCTCCCTAGAGAGGCTCCTGGGGGTCGGCATGAGCTCTGGTCCTTGCAGGAGAGGAGCATGTGGGTTATGCTCCTTTGCAAGGAATTGTAAACCTGAGGCTTCACAGGTCTGACCTCTCCCAGTGAAATGTGGAAATGTTTTCACATTTTCTTGGCAGGAAGGTTTTCCGTGAAGAGCAGGTCATGGCCTCTCTGCTGATGCTGCTGAGCTGGGCGACAGGTGTGGGTGGCGTGGATTTATGATCCCTCCTCGTGCTGCAGGAGCCTCTGGTATTTTTCCCTTCAGATTTACTCCGGAGCTCCAGATCACACTGGATGGCTTTATGGTTCACTGGAGTCTGCATCACAATGGTAGAAAGCTTTTCTGCTCACAAAGCAGTTTTGCATTCAGCATCTCATTTGCTTCTCACCATAACTGTGAGGTGAAAGGGCTGGCATTATCATCCCCACTTCACGGATGAGGAAACTGAGGCTTAACTGGGATAAAGGTCTTGCCTGGAATTTCAAGGCAATAATTTCAGAAGTTTCAATAAATATCAGGACTTGCCTGGAACGTCGGGCAATAAACTCAGGAATTCCACGACATAAAGGGAAGAATGCAAGAATGTTTAAAACCAGGGGTCTGAGGTTTTAGTGCCCAGGTGTTTGACTTTTGTTTGAGGACTTTGGTGTAGACAGCGGCTCTCAGAAAGATTTGAAATCCATTGTACCTCCAACTACACGATGTTTTCAATACTTAGTATTGGGTGTTAAGGATACAGGGAGGCTCAGACATTATTCTTACCTTTATTTTCAAAAGAAATGATGCCTGAAATATTTAAGGTGGACAACAGCATTACTTCGTATTTATGATTTTAGAACTTCATATTTCAGTATTTGCCAATGAGAGGTTCTCAGTTAATGTCCTGTTGCCATGAAGCTCTTGATGGATGTGGCAGTTTGAAATTTGGGGTGAAGCATGGCATTTTCAGCCTTATATCCGTGTCAGCATCTCATTTATTTTGTTTTGTTTACACAGATTTAAAATAGGGAGTTTCAAATAAAATAGTTAACAGCTTGTTTTGCCATCTCTCCAATTACAATAATCCAGAAACTCAAATATGTGCTAGGTAGATGTGTCTAACTTGCTTTAAGATTCAACTTTGAAACCAAAATGTTCAGATCTGCAAATTGAGGGTACCCACTTTCCTAAAGGTTTAAGTAAATTCTCCTTGTTGGGAATTCAGGGCAATGTTGGTCTGGTATGTTTTGAGGGTTTTTTGTTGTTGTTTTTTGTTTTTTGGGTTTTTTTTTTGGTGATTGCATTTTCTTTAGAGCAGTTTTAGATTCACAGCAAAATTGAGGGGAAGGTACAGAGATTTCCCGTAGCTACTGCCCCCACACATGCATAGCCTCCCCCATTCTCAACATCCCACACCAGAGAAGTACATTGATTACAACTGATGAACCTACATTGACATCAGAATCCCCCCAAATCTGTAGTTTACCTTAGGATTCGCTCTTGGTGGTGTACATTCTATGGGTTTGGACACATGTATAATGACATGTATCCATCATCATAATGTCATACAGAGTATTTTCACTGCCCTAAAAATCCTCTGTGCTCTGCCTATTCATCCCTCTCCTCCCTTCCCCAAACCAGCCAACCACTGATCTTTTTTTATTCTCGCCATATTTTTTTCATTATTTTCTAGAATGTCATATAGTTGAAATCATATAGTAAATAGCCTTTTCAGACTTACTTCTTTCACTTAGTAATATGCATTTAAGATTCCTCCATGTCTTTTCATGGCGTGGTAGTTCATTTCTGCTGAGGGCTGAATGATATTCCATTGCCTGAATGTACCCCAATTTATTTATCCATTCACCAACTGAAGGACGTTTGGTTGCTTCCAAGTTTTGGCAATTATGAATAAAGCGGCTCATGTGGGTTTTTGTGTGGACATAAGTTTTCAACTTTGGGGGGCAAATGCCCAAGAGCCTGATTGCTAGAATGTGTGGTAAGAGTATGTTCAGTTTTGTAAGAAACCACCAAATTGTCTACCAGTTTGCGTTTCTTCCAGCAGTGAGTGAGCGGTCCTGCTGCTCCGCATCGGGGCCAGCGTTGGGTGTTGTCAGTGATCTGGATGCTGGCCATTCTGTAGCTGTATCTCATTGTTACAGGGGTTTTTGTTTGGTTTTGGTGTTTGTTTTTATTAATTTTCAGGAGTCTGTGAACTCAGGTGGGGGAGCAGGGAATCTTGACTCTCACTAGACTCTAGCTGACATGGAGCATTTCCCCCAATCATGAAGGTAAGCAGCAAACCTACATGAGGAGTGCCTGTGGTTTGTCACCAATGCAAGTCAACGATATTTTCATTTATCCTGACAGTTAGAGATAGAGCTCTGGCATACACTCATTACTACTTGGAAATTATATAAGGTATTAAACCTGCAGTTAGACCTATTATCTAATATATTCTTAGATACGTTAAATGTTTTACCATTTTGTTTTATGCATTTAAATATGTTATTCTGAGAAGGCATCCATAGGCTTCACCTGGTTTTCAAAGTGACCATGACGTAGAAAGGGTCAAGGATCCCTGGTCTGACGAAATGGTTGGGAGCTAAGGGCCGGGAGCCGTCGGAGGTCTGCCTGTGTGTGGCCGTGGGGCATGCTGGGAAGAGCCTGAGAAGGACCTGGGTCAAATCTCTGCTCCTGCACTTCCTAGTTTGTAACTCCAGGCCAATCACTTCAGTGGCTCGAGTTCCATTTCCTCAGCGGTAACGCAGCAGTGTTACAGCACACCTTTCAGCTTTAACACCCAAAGAATCATTCCTGTCTCATAGGAAGTCCTCAAAAGCGTGAATTCCGCTCTCCCTTCCTCCCTGCTGTGGTGTGTCATGAGAGGTTTTAGTCGATGGCCTCTCTGAGGTCTGTCGTCTGTGTTGTATCTGTGCCTCTCATTTAATTAAGGCCAAATCAGACAGTCCATTGTTCCGGTCCGAGCTGGTGCTTAACGCCCCTGGGACTGCCAGGGCCCCTCCCTGGAGCAGCAGTAAGAACCAGGGGCTCAGACCCTCTGGCCTTCACTGTCCACCGCGGCTTTTCCTGGCTCACCTCCAGGCTGAGCTCACGGGTTAGGAATGTGTAGGCCCATCTCCTGCTCCCCAAAGTGCCGGTGAGAGGGTCTGTGGTGGAACATGTTCTAAGAACAGTCCCTACCCTTCGCGTCTGGAGCAGCTGATAGCAGACCTGGGAAACCCATTCATCACGTCCTCAGTGGCCCTGCAGGCCGGCACCCACTCTCGCTGCTTCTCCATCTGTTGTTTCAAGCAGACTGCTCTTGGATGGAAACATGGAGCCTATTGTCTTGGTGGGAAGGTGCTAAAGTGACGGCAGGCTTCTTGTACAGGAAGTGAGGAGTAGGGGGCCGTGGCTGGATGCCATCATGAAGCCATATCCTGCTCCTTTATTGTTTTTCTTAATTAAGCTGTGAATCAAAAGGGCTTTGTGGTCACTGGGTTCAGATGACATATATTGTAGTTTTGTTTTTCATTGTTTAACCGTCCTTGGAACCATATTCTAGCCCAACTCAATTCTCAGAGTAGGTGAACACATACGGTATGTTCGACTGATGGCTGTACTATTTGTTAAAATGAGAGCTAGAGGCTCACCCGTGGGCATCCGTTTGGAGGATAGCAGCGGAGGACCGTTGTTCATACTCGGCATGTCCTCCTCCCTGTCGCAGTCCTGACATAGATCCTCCACTCCAGCTCCGAGGCCAGCACAGACCCCCCGCCCCTCTGCTCTGCACAGGCCTGCGCAGGAATGGAGTGGGAGGAAGCAAGTGTTTCTCAGACTGAGATGAGCCAAGAGGGTTTGATGGCATGTCTTGTGTTTTCAATACCACTGGTAGGATGCTGGCAGGGAGCAGTTGAGGTGAGAGGGACCCTCTTGCCCCAGAATAAAGGAGAGTTAGATGTTCCACAGGTTCCACTGAGATAGACTGCCCTTACGGCTCTCACTTTTTCATGCCAAGAAGTGGGTAATGGTATGGGTGTGGGGCAGTGCCTGAGAGCATAGTCTTTGAAGTCAGACCACCCTGGGTTTGCATCTCACTTAATGCTGTGTGACCTTTGGAATGTTACTTAACCTTTCTGTGCCTCAGTTCCCTCAGTTGTAAAATGGGGAAGATAATGATGCCCAACTAATTAGGTGAGTGTGAGACCTGAATAAATTAATATTGTAAAGCACTTAGAACAGTGCCTGACACACGTGGGTCATTATTACCGTTTGTCAGGGGAAACAGAATCTGAAGTGTGGTTCTTTATCCCTTGCCTGTCTCCTGCCCTATGAGCTGCTCCTTGCTAGCCTTCCCCTCTAGGGATTAAGTACGGGATCTGTGTCCCAGGGGAGGGCTCCCGGCAGGCCTGACCCACTGGGCATACCTGCCCACGGAGGCTGCAGCCTTGGTGCTCGGCTACTTCTCTCAGATTCCAGCCGGGAGGGGTTGCCTGGGGTAAGGGCTGGTCTCGTCTGTCTTCGGGATACCTAGCTCCTGGTGTCCTGCCCTGTCGTCTGTCCCAGAGAATGTCTGACATTTGGATTTTGTGATGAAATGTCTGGGCTCTCTGAGAAGTTTCACAAATACATTCCAGACATTGTATTAAACCAAGCCCACTCCTGGGCCTTCCGTATTTGTACTGACACAAGAATGAGCTTGGTAGGGGAATGAATTTAGGAACCCCCCACTTCCGTGTGCTGGGGGAGGGGCGCTGGGTGGAGTTTAACTTGGGCGTTGATAACATTGGTAGCTTGCCCACACTGGGCCCCGGGGTCTTTTCAGGAGTTGGTGTGGTTATTCCCATCTCTCAGCCTCCCAGGTAGGTGGGCCCCCCAATCTCTCTGCCCTAGGCCTTCACATGGCAGGTGGAGGGGAAGGCAGGAGTCCTGTGGCCCAGAGAGTTATCCAAAGGCTGAAGGCCAAAGGAGGGCTCCTCACCTGCCTCCCTCAAGAGTCCTCCTGCTTATATGACGTGTTCTTGGTAAAGGGCTTAGAGCACTGACTCACTTTCATCAAATGCACACGCGCGCACACACATGCACCCACATACACACACATGCATGTACTCGCGCAGTCATGATGGCCGTATCCTAGTGTTCCAGATGCTGGCGATAAAGCAGCGAGCACTCGGTAATGGGTGGCTGCTAGAATAAAACCCATGGCTGTTGTTAGTGCCGGAGGGAATAGTGAAGAACTGTTCACACTTTACCAGTTCCAAGCACTTCCCCACCCAGATGATCTGCCTTGCCTGCATCCTCCCCCTCTGTTCTAAGCCGCCCCTGTTCCTTCCAGAGGACAGCTCTGACTGGTCCCTGCTATGTTGCCGGGGGCTGGGGTCAGAGCCTCCTGGCAGCAATCTGATGTGTGTAGATATTACTGCTCATCCATGTACATTCCACGGATGAACAAACTGAGGCTGGGGGAGGCTAGGCCTGACTGCACTGCTCAGCTCTCCCAGGGCAGGCAGGAAGGATGGCCAGGCCCATGTATAGGGTGTGAAAAAGGAGAAGCTCTAGTATCTCCGAGGCCGGGAGGAGACCGGGTGACACCCCTATACCCTGCCATGCTTCCTCTAAACTGCCTCAAATTGAACCCCACCCACTGTCTGCAATCATTTCCAAAATCCTGCCAGGGCCTTTGAAATCCTATACCTTCTTTAGCATATAGGGAACACCTCCCAGGCACATAGTGGGTGCTTAGCAGAGGAGTACTGGAGCTGGGAGTGGGTCCATTTGCCCTGACAGGGGCCCAGTTCTGGCGCTGGCTGGGCTGGGGCTCCCGGTCCCCACTTGCGTGGGAAGTGGAAGCTGTGGAGGAGTCTTTCTTCAGGGGAGTGAGTGGGGCAGGTTAACTGGAAACTGTGCAGAGAGACAGAGAGCTCTCCAGCCTTAAAAAGAGGGTTTTGAAAAACAAACAAGACCTTGCCTGGCAGGGATGAAGCAGAGGTTACTCATGGCTTTTGGGGGGTGGGGGAGGGACTTAGTTGATTAACAAACTACAGGAACTCAGTAAGGGAGCCTTAGTCCCTTTGAAAGTAGGTCCATAAGCTTGTCTGGAGGACAGTGGACTCTCTGCAGTGAGAGTAAATCTAATAATAGCAACTATCATTTGTAAAAAGGCTTTATGATTTAGAAAGCCCCTGTCACCTGCATTGTGTGTGTGTGTGTGTGTGTGTCTGTATAAATACTGTGGGTAACCTCCCCCTTTAGGGTTATTATATTACACACACCGCACACATGTGGGTAACCTTCCCCTTTAGGGTTATTATATTACACACACCGCACACACACTCCCCTCTTGCTTCGCCTCTTCCTTCCTCTCTAGGGAAGAGCACAGGTTGGCTTTCAGTCTCTGGGCCTCAGTTTACCCACTGGAGGTTGGCAGCTCCTTTCAGGGGAAATGCTGCAAGGGAATGTGCCTCTCTCCCACTCAGGTGCCCAGTGGGAGTGTGGTGAGTGGGAACTGACTGCCTCTGAGCAGTGGGCAGTTGAGGCGGGCCCAGCACAGGTGATGGGAACCCTTAACATCGGCTTAGGGGAGGTTCCCTCCTGGAGCTGCCGGCTGGGCTCGGAGGATGGGACTTGCCTCTTCCTGGACCAAGCCAGAGAGATGAGGCCTCAAGGCCATGAGCAGGTGAGCTGTGCCCCCAGGATGCCCTCTAAGCCTGGTCCTCCAGGCCATATGGCGGGCCCCTGGTTCTCATCCAGTGGACCTCTCAGTGGCGAGCAGTGTTTCATCTCTGAGGATCTGAGAGAGCATGGAGCCAGGCTCGGAGAGCAGAGGTGGACAGCACTTCCCTGCCTTCCGCGAGGCCGGAGCCCTGCTCCTCTGTCTCCATTGCCTCCTCTTCCGGCCCCGTTGCTTTCCCTTCCTCTTAATCCCGTAGAGCTGTTTGCTTTTTAATTGTAAAGGGTTTTCTGTTCCTTGTTCTTTAGATAAACATTGATTAGTTAACTGATTTCATATCAAAGGGGGCACTATCTCTACGTTTGATTTTTGCAGTAAGTGCTTCAGTTAAGTTTTTTTTTAAAAAAAAGGAGTAATGCATCCTGGCCCTAACCCTGCCTAGCGATGTGGTCCTGTGTCTCCATCTGCGGACAGTAATGCTCCTCGCAGGGTCGGACGAGTGAATAAATGAAGTCCAGGCAGCGGCTAGACCCCAGCCCTTCCATTTCAACTATCCAGAGATGTGTAGATTGCTGCTGAGTGGTCCCAGGCAGGGGCCTTGATTTTTCTGGAAATGACTTGAGATTGACTCAGACGCTGTGGTTCCGCGGGCTTTGTTTCAGCCGTTACCGGGCCTGGGATCAGCCCTGCGTCAGCAGCTGCTGGTCGGAGTGACTGGGTGTTTCCTCATTGTGGATGCGTTGTCTGTATCTGTGGGGCTCTCTCCTCTGCGCCTCCCTTGCTGGAGCCCGGCGGCTGCTTTCCTGAAAGCCCCTGTAACTCCCCACCGCCTGCGTGGGTGGGCTGCCCAGGGCCCCTACCCCGCTCTCTCTCTCTGGTTTCCCCTCCACCCTCCTTACCAGATGCCTTTCTTTACCAGTAGGGAGGGGCAGTTTTCAGAGGGGAAAGGAAAAGCTTCAACTGCCAGCAGCCCCAGAAGTTGACACCTTCTGACCATGGTTCAGTGTTGCCTTTTGCTCCCCCGTCTTCCCGGCTCATAAATGTGGGTGAGCCCTTCCTCCATCCTGGGCATCTGTGCTGTCCAGTATGGGAGCCACTAGCCACACCGAGATGTCCTGTAAGTGTAAAATACATGCCTGGTTTTGCAGATTCAGTATGAAAAAATAATAGCATACCTACTCATTCATACTTTTTATAACGATTACATGTTGAAATGATAGTATTTTGGATAGATTGAATTAAATAACATATATTATTAAAGTTAATTTTACCTGTTTGTTGTTGTTCTTTCACTTTAAAAAAAATGTGGCTACCAGAAAATTTAAAACTGTATGTGTGGCTCACATTATTATTCTGTTATAGTGGTTCTTTTTAAAAATATATTTTTATTGATTTTAGAGAGAAAGGAAGAGAGAGGCAGAGAGAGACAGAGAAACATCGATTTGCTCTCTCCTGCACACACCCTACTGGGGTTTGAGCCCACAACCCCGCCATGTGCCCTGACCAGGAACTCAACTGGCAACCTTTTGGCGCCTGGGACGGAAGATGCTCAACCAACTGAGAGTCACACCAGCCAGGGCTATTGTAGTGGTTCTTAACTGGGGGCAGTTTTGCCTCCCTTCCTCTCCGGGACCTTTAGCAATATATATAGAGGGTTTTTTAATTGTTATTCTCAGGGGAGAAAGGAGTGCTATTAACATCTCCTTAGGGGAGGCCAGGGATGCTGCTAAACATCCTGTAATTCACAGGACAGTCCCTGCAACAAAAAGTGGCCCGGCCCAAAATGTCCACAGCGCCAACGCTGAGAAGCCAGATTCTATTCTACACTCTCACTTCGGACTCTGTTCTCTCTTATAGGCAATGACTCCAAAATTGGAGGCCCTAGGGAAGCATGTCAAACTCAAAGGCGAACACGGGCCAAATAAAGGAGGCATGCGGCCCACCGGCAGAGAGTTTAACATGCTTGCCCTAGGGCATGGCATAAATGCCCAGATGCAGGTTATTTCATATGTCAGAATCTCTATTTCCTCATCTGTAAAATGGGCACAATAATCCCTACTCTATAGATTTCTAGTTAGGATTAAATGAGATTGACATATCGATGTGAGACATAGAGACCTCTACTAAATAGAAATTACTATTATTGTTTTAAAAAAATCTCTGCCTTTTACTCTATTGGCTCTCTGGATCAACTCTTAGGATTTCTACATGTATTTCCAGATTTTCTCTGATAATCCAACACTCAACGTATTGAAAACTAAATTTATAATTTCACTCTTCCTCTCCCCTCCCACTCCCTAAATTTATTCCTTTTCTGACTTTGTCTTAGTACACAGTGGCAACACCCTTCCACTCAAGAATCAGAGTCAGTTTCACTTTTTGCTTCTACCCCGCTCACTCAAATTTGTAATTCCTTGTGTGTTTCCTCCAACCCTCCTTCCCATTCCCAGCGAGTGGGACCTCTTCATCCAACCTGAGAGCGGCTTCCTTCCAGGTCCTGCCTCCCTCTTTTCTTTCCTGATCCCTCTATGTGTCTGGTGGGTGAACTCCAGCTTGCTCAGGAATCTTCTTTCCTTCTCTCCCTCTCTTTCTCTCTCTCTTTTAGCTAAAGTGGGAGCACCTGTAGGCAGGAAACATGACGTGTACTCTATTTCCCTAGCACCCAACATGATGCCTGGTGAGTGCTTTATGAATGAATGAACGAACAAATGAATGATCGATAGCCTTTTCTCCTTGGCTCATGGATAGGATCAGGTACTACAGGGAGCTGGGATAGTGGTTTCCAAATGCTTTATTTTCCCTTTAATAGTTCAGCAGCGCTTAAACCACGTCCTCACCTACCTCTTCCCCCATGCCCCTTACCGCCACTACCACCCCGTGTTTGAGCTGGGCAAGCAGTTCGTTTGCCCTGCCTGGAGGATTACAGCCATGATGCAACACACCTGGATCCCGGAAGTCCCACCGTCCATGTATGGGCTTCCTCAGCCCGCCCGAGGGGTGATGCGCAGCCGCGTTCCGCAGGCCCAGGCCTGCCCCCCGAGAGCAGGTCCCGAGATGCCCAGGCATGTCTTCCTCTCAGCGGCAGAAAGAATTCCCATGCAGCTCCCAGCAGCCGCGAGGGGAGGCTTTCCAGAAACTTGCCCTTGAAGATGCTCTGATAAGGAAAACAGAACATGTTCTTTGGCAGGTTGTAATCACGGTTGGGCAGGATGGCGTAGGACTGGAGTCTCCCAATGTCTAGACAACTGTGATCTAGGCACAGTTTTGAAATATTTTAATTACAAGCCACTTCATAGTGTAAGGTGACCCACTTGGAAGTTACCAAGGGCTTATCGGCAAGAGTGCTCACTTCTTTTGCAGCAGCTGCAAGTGGAGTCAGAACTGTAATGAATGCACTGGTGAGAACGGGCTCCCTGGCCTGGAAGGCATGTGTGAGACGCTAGAAGGGACTCCCTTTTCTCCTGTTACCTGTGAGGCCTTCAAGCTCCTCTGCTGGGGACCGTCCATATGTAAATACACTGGGGTCTTCTGGAGCGGGTGGTCCACATCTGGATTTGAGGCTCTCCTGTACAGCTGTCTTCTGTGGGTTGGGTACCAGATGTGTATCCCACATCGTGGTGCTATGATGAAATGGAGTTTCCCCTGGCTTTGTGACATCTGAAGTTGTTTCCTCAACCTGAGCCCAGCTGTTTCATTGGTGAAAGATGAGAAAACCCCGCCTTTATGCAACTTAGATTCCGTTCCTTCTCCCTCAAAACCTGTGCTTCAAAGCAAATTGTTTAACAAACAAGCTTGCATATAGGGGTGGGCAAAAGTGGCCCTACAAGTGTGAGTACACAAGACAGAGTTTATTTTTGTATTATTTATTAGTTATTGCATTATTTATTTATATTGTTTGTCTTCTTGTAATTGCTATTATTTAGTATCCTTACTTATGAGTTATCTTTTAGGTAATGATGGCTGGTAATTTAACCTACTTTTGCCCGTCCCTGTATATTAGATAATATCTTCCCTCTACTTTTCACAAGTCTTTAGGTACTTCACTGCCCATCAGCATTGCTAAGCAGACACAGACAACCTGTGTTCACACTAAATTGACACAATGCCAGGTAAAATGAAGTAAGAGTGGTGGTTAATAGCTTGGGGCCCAGAGTTGGACAGATCTGGGTGTGAAACTTAGCTCTGCCTCTTACCAGATGCCAGTCTTTGGACAGTGAGACCTTAACTTCAGTGTCTTCATCAGAAATAGAGAGATAAAAGTCACTATCTTGTAAGTTAGTTTCTGCCTCATTTAATAAGGTAATATGTGTAAGACCACAAGACAGAGCATCTTTTAAATAGTGGCTGTGATATTGCAGGACCTCTGAGTGCATCCTGATCTGGGGTAAAGTAGGAGTTGATTGAATTCATGTATTCATTTTGCAGCACACCTCCTGTGGTCAGGGACTGTTCTGGTTCCTGGGGGTACAGCATGGATAAGGGAGGCAAGGCCCCTCCTGGTGGAACTCACATTCTAGAGGAAAAGACTCACGTGAACTAGTTAACAAATGAAACAGATTTAGGGTCGCAACAAAGGCTGTGTACAAAATGAACAGGGGGTTATGATAGAATAAACAGGGTGGAGCTGGGAAAGTATCTCTGAGTAACATGATGTTTGATCTGAGAACTGAATGGTGAGAAGGAGTTGAGTGCAAAGATCTGGGGGAAGTACGTCTCAGGCAGCAGGAACAGCAAGGCAGTCATCAGACTTTGGGAGACATTGAAAATGGCCTCTGGGGATTTAGGGTTGCAACAAGCACTGTGTAGAAAATGAACAGGGGGTTATGATAGACTAAACGGGGTGGAGCCAGGAAAGTATCTCTGAGTAACGTGATGTTCGAGCTGAGAACTGAATGGTGAGAAGGAATTGAGTGCAAAGATCTGGGGGAAGTATGTTTCAGGCAGCAGGAAAAGCAAGGCAATCATCAGACTTTGGGAGACATTGAAAATGGCCTCTGGGCTCCCATGAATACCTTCCTGGACCCCTTAAAGATGGAGGTTACAAGGGTCAGGTAGGATGATCTAAGCCAATGGTTGGGGAAAAGTCTAAAATATTTACTGTCTGACCCTTCACAGAAAAAGCATGCCAACCCCTGATCTAAAGTCCCTTCCAGGTCGGACAGCGCGTGTACCCATGAGCTCCGGCACAGAGCTGGTGCAGGGCACAGCAGCCTGGCCATCTCCTGGGGCCCAGGCTCCAGTTGGGCTCCTCCACCATGATTAAGGATATCCTCATAGAAGGAGTGTATCTTCCCCAAGGAATGCCAACCATGGCCTTGAACTGGTGGGATCACACCATCCACATCCCTGGATGGACTGGACCACGAGCTATTTGAGGTCAACGTGCTGATCCCACTCCTGGGACTCCTTCTCAGGAAGAAGGGGGGGAGGAGAAGAGGCACCGATCATTGCTACCATTTACCGAATGCCCACCACTGGCTCTTTTATGAACAATTCTGCAGTTTATTGATGCCATCTCCATAGCAACCCTAGGGGAACGTGAGGTCTCTAAGTTGAGTGTACTAGGCTGCTGTGCTCAAAGGCACACAGCTGGCAAATGGCCTTCAGACCTCAGAACCCCGCCCGTCACTTCACCAGCATCTGTGCGGTTCCTCAGTGGTGTTCTGAGGACTGGTGTGTCTTTACCTGTTTGCATGCCTGGATTAAGCAGTTTAGAGCCCTAAGCCATATTTATTCAGCACCTCCCATATGGGGCTAGAGACCCACTAGAAGTAGAAGATGAAAGAGGCCAGCGTATTCTTACAGTGAATTCTTAGCATGCATTCTTACCCACCACCTCCTCCGTAGGGAATATTCCGGGGCTCTTGGCAGGGTGGACCAGATATGGCTGTGGAGCGGCAGCTGTGTCCTTGTGCTCCGTGGGCCCTCCGCCCAACCTTGGGCTGGCTGCAGAAACAGCTGCTGGGCTCAGGTAAATAGTCTCTCCTTTGCTGACCTCAGAGCAATAGGAGTAGGTGAACGTGGAAGGAATGCTGGCCTTTCCCCAGATCTGTTCCTAGGCCCATCGTGGCCTTTCTGTAAAGGCCAGCCCAGGACGAG
Source organism: Myotis brandtii (assembly GCF_000412655.1). Lineage (NCBI taxonomy): Eukaryota > Metazoa > Chordata > Mammalia > Chiroptera > Vespertilionidae > Myotis > Myotis brandtii. The sequence goes on from NW_005366171.1 coordinate 4,171,927, forward strand.
GTCAGCCTTGCCTGTGGCCATGAGTGGCAATCGAGTGAGTTGGCACCAGGAGAGGAGGCACAGTACCCATGAGGGAGAGGAAAGGGGCCAGAAAGGCCCTAACAGTTGGGAGAAGAGTGGCACAGAGGGTAACATAGAAGAAAGAGCCGGATGCCAGAGGGAAGGGAGGGAAGGCAGCTGGCTGGTCGGCCGAGCCCCACTACAGCCCTCTGGACTAGAAGCATCTTACCGATAAAAGTGCACCGAGATGCCAGCACCAGAGCCCAGAGAGCAGGAGCTCACAGGGTCGACTGGAAGAAAGAGCACTGCTAGGGAGGAAAACTAACACTTTAAGACACAAAATATACATAAATTTCACACCAAATAGTTTGTTTAAGATATGTGCATTCATTGTATGTACATTTTACCTTAAAAATAACTTAAACAAATATTGAACTCTAGTTAATGATATGCATCCTTAAATATTTGGAAAGAAATGTAGTAATCTTTCAATTTAGTTGAAATATACCGAAAATTTAGATAAATTGATGAATGAGTAGAGGGATGGGTGGATGAACAGATAGATATGTGATAAAGCAAGAAGAGTAAAATCTAGTTATAGAATCTAGGTGGCGGGTATTTGGGTGGTCACTAAAATTCTTTCAGCTTTTCAGTATAGTATTTGAAAAGTTTTATAATAAAATATTGGGGGGACCCTAACCGGTTTGTCTCAGTGGATAGAGCATCAGCCTGCGGACTGAATGGTCCTAGGTTTGATTCTGGTTAAGGGCATGTACCTTGGTTGTGGGCACTCCCCAGTAGGGAGTGTGCAGGAGGCAGCTGATTGATGTTTCTCTCTCATCAATGTTTCTAACTTTAATATTGTGAGGCTACTAGATTGAAAACGAAATAAAAAGCCCATGGTGAAAAAATATGCAAGTAGCTGCTAGAAATATTTATAAACATTTAAAATGTTGTTGTAGCTGGATGTTAATAGGAAGAAATATAAAACTAAGCCTGTAGAATTTTTACAGTAGATTTCTTGTATTTGAATATGTATATTTAGGGAAATAATGTCTTAGGCAGAGGACCAAGCAAGCGAAAGGCCCTGCGAGAGCTTAGTGAGGGCATTAGGCTGGCGTGCAGAGAGGGAGGGGAGAGAGAGGGGAGCTGAAGACATAGGGAAATTGGAGGGCAAGGTCACGCAGGGCCTCGAGGCCATGATAAGGGCTGATTTTGAGTCCCATGTGCCATGGGGGTGACCTGATCTGAATTTAGAAGGACCGCTCTGGTTGCTGTGGGGGTGGACTGTGAGGGGACAAAGGTGGAAACAGAGAGACCAGGTAGGAGCCCTCATATCAGGACAGGAGAGGGATGACATGTCTTGAATCAGGGTGGCAGCATGGAGGAAGTAACGCTGATTGGATGCTGGATCCCTTCTGAAAGTAGAGTCAACAGGATTTATTGGTGAATTGGTTGTAAGGTGAGGGGAAAGGACTCGAGGTTGATTCCAGAAAGTGGATGTGCATTTACTGAGATAGCAATGACTGGGAGGGGAGCAGGGTTTTGGGGGGTGCAGTGAGGGTGGGGTGATCAAAGTTTGTCGATCTCTTGTTGGAGCTGCTAGCAATGACAGTGAGCCGTCGGTTATGAGTCTGGGAGTTTGAGGGCTGGGGATAACCTGCCTGCAGATGACCTTCAAGCCATGGAAGTAAATGATGTAAAGCAAAGGTCAAGAAGGGAAGAGGACCGAGATTGAGCCCAGGCACTCCCAGTGCAGAGGTCAGGAAGAGGGGGGACCAGCAAAGGCACCTGAGCATCTCTGGTCAACGCAGAGGGAGGAGATCCAAGAGGGTGGATGTAAAGCAAAGGTCAAGAAGGGAAGAGGATGGAGATTGAGCCCAGGCACTCCCGGTGCAGAGGTCAGGAAGAGGGGGACCAGCAAAGGCACCTGAGCATCTCTGGTCAACGCAGAGGGAGGAGATCCAAGAGAGTGGATCGCCTGTTTCCAATGCTGAGGAGCTGGTGTCTTCACCTCTGTGTCTCCTCTCTCTTCTTACCATCTTTGTTATTGCTGTGGAAGCAGCTGTCCTAAACTAGTTTCATTCTACTCCAAATCCATAGTAGCCAAAGGGATGGGGGGAGTTCAGACCCTCAGTCTGACATCCCGGCCCTCCATCATCTGGCTCCCTCCCAGAGAGGTTTTGTCCTCCCACCATTGCTCAGCACCACACTCACCTCAACTCACCAATCTCCCCATTCCCTCCAAACCACCCCCTCCTTCTCAGCCTGGACCTCAGTGTGCCGTTTCCTCTGTCTCTCCAAATCCCAGCTTTAATTCTCCACTCAGGGGCCATCTCCTGGAGGGACCCTTTCTTGACCTAAGCCACCAACCTGTTCCTCCAGCGAATCCCTACAGTGGTCACAGGTGGTCCCAAACAATGCAGCAGCCATTGTCTCTGTTTTCCTTGGTCCCCAAAGGGACAGCTTCCCGAGCTGTGGGAACAGGAGCCTTCCCTGCATCCTCTACAGTCCCCCAACGTGGTCCCACTGGTCCTCAGCATCTCAGTTGAGACAGGAGCATGTTACGACTCTAGCACATACTGTCCCCAGGAAACCTGGAGGAATTAACATAGGGTTGTGATCTCAAGCATGGACTCTGGGATCAGAGGTTAGGGTCCCTGTTCTGGGACCGTGGCCAAATCATTTAACCTTCCCAAACTCAAGGTTTCTCATTTGCCAAATGGTGGCGAATCTGCCTAAGTCGGGATTAGTTCAGGGATGAAATGAGATGTGTTTCTTCTAGAGTGCTGAGCACAGTTTTTGTGCATCATAGGCAGACAGGCAGTGGCGGCTCTGACTTTTATTATGAATACTGTGGCTTTATGAACACTGTTACTACTACTGCTCTTCCCAGGAGGGGATGGAAGCCCAGGCACCAGCAAAGGTGGGATGGAGTTGGCACCGTTGATTACTCTCTCTGACATCTGAAGTGAAGGGACTTGTGGGTCTCTCCCCCTGGTACAGGGCTGGTCTGGGGTGGCACCATAGGTGGGGCGATGCTGTGCGGTGTGAGCAGCACCCAGAGGCAGGAGCAGAGCCCTGAGTGTGTACTTATACATTCCAAACCAGGGGCCTAAGTGTACCTAAGGCCAAGGGCAGAATGTTTGCCAGTAAGGCTCTCCATGAGATGCAGAGCCTGTGGTCACTGTGAGAGGTGGGCGGCAGCCAGGCTGGAAGGGAAGGCAGAGAGGCTGGAAGGGAAGGCAGAGAGGATGGAAAGGAAGGCAGAGAAGCTGGAAGGGAAGGCAGAGAGGCTGGAAGGGAAGGCAGAGAGGATGGAAGGGAAGGCAGAGAGGATGGAAGCACCTCCGAGGAGTGTTACTGGAGAGCAGGCAGAGAGAGCAGGATACCTTTTCCCATTTCCTTCCTGTAACTATCTGAGGTTAGTGAGGGGTGTGTAATGTTACTCAGGAATAACTGGGTGTGACCGAGATGCAGGGAGTCGGACGGGGGCAGACATGTCAAATTGGATGAGAACAGCCCTTGAAGCACCACAAAGAGGCCCGTCCTGGCCACCCCCTGGCAGAGACTCCTCCATGGCTAGATGGCTAAACCTTAGGTGACTGCGTCTCTCCTGATCCCCTCTCCGCACTGCCTCCCCCCCCCCCCCCCCCCCCATTAGCAGCATCCTGCAGAGTAGGGCTGTGAAGCCAGGCCCCAGGGCAAGCCCCTCATAATAGCATGTGGCTGGCTCCTTGGATATGAAAGCTCAGTCCTGTGATTCTGCACTGGGCTGTTTTGACTCGTGGTAACCTAGTAACAGTCAGGGCCCCCTGCCTGGGTTAGATAAGCGGCATGTCCTGAAAGCCAGCGAGGCTGGAAACCACACCAGGAAGTGTGGTGGCACGTCCCTGGAACCAGAGCGATGCCGGGAGGTGGCCTGAGGGTCAGCAGGCTGGGAGGGCCACTGCTACCAGGGAGACGGCACATGCCTGACCCTGCGTCTCTTGGCTCGTCTTACGGCCCGGGCACTGGAAAAGGCTTGCACTGACCATGCCCAAACCCACGACTGCCGTGGCACCTGCCTGAGCAGCTTCCCGGGACTTAGATGGGCTCTAGCTCCATCCTCCTGCAAACTGCCACCCGGGGAGGCAGAGCAGGCTCAGCCCCGATGCGGACACGCGCTTAGAGCTTCGTGTGGAGGCCGCTCTGCACTCGGGGAAGGGAAGGACTAGAAAAGGCCTCACGTCACTGACCCCACGCCCGAGGTCAGGCTTTACCGAGTGGTTCTGAGCACAGGCCTTGGACCCACACTGCCTGGGTCAGCATCCAAACTGGACCACTCACTGGTTCTGTGATCGTGGAGAAGTTTCTGACACTCTTTTGTCTCTTTGTTTAACTCAAAAATGGGGATGAAGTGGGGACCTGGAGCCAGTGGCTTAACTTCCCCGTGCCTCAGTGTCCTCATTTGCAAAGTGGAGGTGATTGCGACAGGGCAGAGGCAGTTGGAAGGATGAAATGCATAAAGGGGTCAGGACTGTGCCTGGACAGTGGAAAGTGCTGGGCGGGCGCAGTACGTTTAGACACGATAAGCTTCCTTTTCCGTGAGGTGCAGATCCTGGGGAAGCCAGCTGGTAAACGCAGCCCGCATCTGCCTGCTGCCTCCACGCGCTGGCTTTCTGCGCCCCCTCCCTGGAGTGTCCGCACACAGAGCTCCCCAGGCAATCAGAGGCAGAATTCAGAACCGGAAACCAAGTCTCCAGGCAGCTGGATAGCTAACCCCTGGCTTTGCCCCTGGCTCCCCTGTGACTCCTTCTGGGGACTGGATCCTGTTAGCATTCCTGGTGCAGTCCCAGCACACCCACCCACTGGTGGGTTGGGAGATGCACGTGTCACCAGGAAGTGGGTAGTGTTTGCGGGGTTCCTCTGGGATGGCACAGGCATCTGTGTGCGCTGGGGCCACCCCTGCCCTGGGCCTTGACTGTGGGCCAGTCCCCACGTGCCCTCTTCCCGCCCCTTGATAATAGGAAGCCGACTTTTCCATGTGGTGTTTGTCTCTCCCTGCGAACGTGGAGGCCTAAGCACCGCCAAGCTTATCGGCACAATGGATTTCCTGCTGGTGTTGGATCGGCCCTGTTCCCCGTTGGGTAATAAATTTATGTCGCCCGAGCTCACATATCTGCTGACGTCTGTGATGCTGGTGGCCTTGGCAGACCCCAGCTCCCCCCGCCCGGGTGGGAATCTGCAGACATAAACCCTGGCTGACGTGTACTGAGCGTCCCGGTTAGGCCTGGAGAGCCAGAACTGGCTGGGTGGTGAGGATGTGGGAAGGCCATTCATCCATCAACTGTTTATTGAGGCTCCTGTGTGCCCACCCCTGTGCTGGGCTCTGAGCAGACAGAGGACACTCATGCTGACCTGGGAATCAGATGCAGATAATTATACCACGGGCAGCTTACTTCTGGGGTAGTACTAAGGACAGAGCCGGTGGGAGGAACGCACAGCCTCATTGGGGGCTGCGGGGTTGAGTTTTAATAAAAAGTTTTCTTTCCTGGCAGTAGTCCTCAGCAGGGATAGCCCGGCTGGGCCCGGGAAAGGGGGACAGCTCCTTGGGGGTTGAAAGTATCAGAACATTTGCATCCATGGTGTTTGGACCAGCCCAACATCCAGAGCACCCACTGTGGGCACCCCGGGGATGCCCTCTTCTCTCCTGCTCCTCTGCCCAGGTGTGTAGCAGCGGGGGCATTTGGCCTCTCGTCAGAATTCCGAGTTCCCATGTTAATCATAACAAGCGTGTTCCAAGAGGGACTGGCCTGGCCCCTGCAGCCAGCCCTCTCTCCTGCCTTGGTACATCTGCACCAAATTTCCCCCCTGCAGATAAGTAGGCCCATTGGTATTTATTTTGACTTTAGATTGTGGTATGAGTGGTGTCTCTGCAATTTCAGGCCTGAAGTATATGCCAGGGCCCAAGGTGGTGGGAAAACTGAGCTTTCATGGATGGAATCGAGGTCTAGCGGGGGAGGGCGGGGCCAGAAGCAGTACACCAGCGACTGTGTGCACGAAAAATGTACAGCAGCCCCCCAAGTGGTGGGAGGGGGTGTCCTGCCTTGTCCTGGGAGCAGTACTGGGTCAGGCATCCTGGATAGAAGGGTATAGGAGGACTCCCCTCCTTCTCCTCCTGCCCTTCCTCACTCCACATCCTCCCACCCCCTCTCCATCTCTGGCCCTGGAGTGACAGAACTCGGCAAACAGGAAAAGATGCACTAACTGCAAAGAAATGCAGTGAATTCAAACCTAACCCCAAAGCCAACCTCACAAGCGCTGGGGTTTGGAGTCTGGCTTTCGGAAGCCTGTCATGGTCTGGCTATGTCCGAGCAGAGCCCGAGGCGCTGGGGGCATGAGATAAGACGCCGAGCTGGCCTCGGGGGAGTTGGCTCTCGCCAGCCAGCTCCCACCAGAAAGGAAGCCCAGGGAGCTGCAGGCACCACGCTGGAGGGAGTCCTATCTCAGCAGTGACTTCATTTCCCCCGATGGGGCTTCCACAGACCCTAAGCCCCACGGATCGGATCGTGGTGTGGGAGCTTTGATAGGCCTGTTTGCGCTTTCCCTTCGGGACGCTGCCGGCCCCGATGAGTGATAACTGGATGATGGAGTATTTGCCAGGGGAAGGGGAATGCGTTTTTGTAAGATAAGGTTGGATTCCCGGCAGAAGGGAAGTTTCCGAATGCCTCTGTAGTGTCCAGCTGCGAGGAGTGGGTGCAGCTCTCCTTCCCTGTCGCCCTGCTGTGGTATCCTGAGTTATTTAACCGGCCCCCAGATGTACTCTTACCTCGAGAAGTTGCCCCAGGGCTGCCTGGGAGTAGGGCAGGGTGCTGTGTAGGGGTGTCTCTGATCCTCTCTGTCAGAATACTGCCCTTTTCTGCTGTTTTTGTTTTGTTTTTTTAACAGTATTGGTGCTCCTGATAAGATTTTGTTTGAATAAATGGCTTGTGTCCCACATAACTAGCTAGGTCATTGTGTCTACCCTTCTCTCCAAAACGGCTGCAGCTTCCTTGGGGATTCTTGTTCAACGTCACAGTGTCCATTAAGACCTAGCATGGGACTTGCACAGAATCCTCTTTGTCACCTCTGCCCACCGTGACCAGGCTTACAGGACCAAAGCCATCCCTACTCCTGTCATTTAAGACCTTCAGCATCTGGCTTCAGACAAACTCTTCTCCTTCTCCTCCCTTTCCCAAAGTATCCTTCTCTCCATCCAATTAGAACTTCTCTTTCTTTCCCTTTGAATCTTCTTTCTTCTTTTCATTCCTGGCAAACCAGAATCAGAACAGCATGGTGGGCTCTGGAGTGAGACCACCTGGGTTTGAATCCTGGCTCTGCCCCTTTCAGTCTGTGATACCGTGGGCCAAAGACTTAGCTGCTTTGTGCCTCAGTTCTTCCAGCTGTGCAATGGGGATGATACTAGTTCCTCTTAGATGTGTTGTGAGGATTGAGAGCAAAAACACATAAAGCACTTAAACCAGCGCCTGCACATAGCGAGTGCTCGACAAACATAGGCTGTGGTGGTGGAGTGATGATGATGATGATGATGATGATGAAGGAAGAGGAGGATAAAGAGGAGGAGATGATAGTGGGGTGATGTGATTTTAAAGACTTTCTCTGTGAAGTCTTTTCCAGCTCAACAGGTAGGATTAGCTTTTCCCCTTCTGGGCTCCAGATAGAACTAATTATTGATTTCTACCAGTGTGTGTCACACTTGACACCATATGCTTTTTTTCTCATATAATTATTTTGCTAAGATATAATTCACTTGCCATAACATATATAATTCAAAGCATACAGGTCAGTGGTTTTAGTATATTCACAAGTATGTTTGACCATCACTACGATCGAATCCCCATAAAAAGAAATCCTATACCCTTCAGCAGCCACTTCCCAATCTCCCTCTCTCCCCCCAATCACCTTGCAACAACTAGTCTATTTTCTGTCTCTATTGATTTGCCTGTTCTGGACATTTCATATAAATGGACTCAGTATGTGTCCTTTTGTGTCTGTTTCTCCCCCCACTTAATATAATGTTTTTAAGGCTCATTCATATATCAGCACTTCATTCCTTTTTATAGCTGAATAATACTCTATGGCAGTGATGGTGAACCTTTTGAGCTCGGTGTGTCAGCATTTTGAAAAACCCTAACTTAACTCTGGTGCCGTGTCACATATAGAAATTTTTTGATATTTGCAACCATAGTAAAACAAAGACTTATATTTTTGATATTTATTTTATATATTTAAATGCCATTTAACAAAGAAAAATCAACCAAAAAAATGAGTTTGTGTGTCACCTCTGACACGCGTGTCATAGGTTCGCCATCACTGCTCTATGGTGAGGCTATAGCACATTTTGTTATGCATCAGCAAATGGACACTTGGGTTGTTTTGGCTGTTATGACTAATGCTGCTATGAACATTCGTGTACAAGTTTTTGTGTGGGCATATGTTTTCATTTCTCTTCAGTACAAACCTAGAAGTAGAGTGGTCAGCTCATGTGGTAACTCTGTCTAACTTCGTGAGCAAAGGCCTAACTGTTCCAAAGCACCCACACCTTTGTACGTTCCCGCCAGCAGTGCGAGGGCTCCAGTTCCCCCAGATCCTTGCCAACACTTGTTGTTGTCTGTCTTCTTGATTACAGCTATCCCAGTGGGTATAAAGTGGCTTTGATTTGCATTTCCTTGATGGCTAATGATGTCATCCCAGCGGGTATAAAGGGACATCTCAGTGTGGCTTTGATTTGCATTTCCTTGATGGCTAATGATGTGGAACATCTTTTCATGTGCTTACCAGCCATTCATATATCTTCTTGAAGAAATGTCTATTCAGATCGTCTTCCCGTTCGTTAACTGGGTTATTGGTCTTTTTATTGTTGAGCTGTAAAATTCTTTATGATAATAATTCCTTACCAGATATATGATTTGCAGATACTTTTTCCCACCTGTGGGTCATCTTTTCACTTTCTTCATAGTAGCCTTTAAAGCACAGAAGTTTTTAATTTTGATGAAGTCCAATTTATCTCTTTCTTCTTTTGTTGTTTATGCTCCTGGTATCACATCTAAGAAACCATTGCCTAAGCAAGGTCACAAAGATGTGCCGTAAGCTTTTAAAAAGCAATCTTAGTTTTAACAACCCTATAAGGAGAGGGTAGCAGACCCATGTCACCAATGAAGAAACTAAGAGGTCAAATGCCAGAGCTGGGACGTAAGCCCAGTTCAGTCTGACTCTGAACCTCATGGATATCTAACCATGCCTCCCCCCAAGTCCCTTTACTTCTGCATCCCTCACTGGGCTTGGCACAGTGCCTGGTGCACAGCAGGCCCACAGGTGGTGAACATTGGATGGATGAATGGCAGGTCCTAACAGGCGCTTGTTTTGTCTGCACTTGCTGGTCGATTTGGGTGGATGGGGTTTGCTGCTGACCATGGGTTTATGTGTCTACGATGCTAGAGTCACTGAATGTCTCTCTCCGCTCTCACCTCTGCAGTGTCTCATCGTTGGGGGAGGACCATGTGGTTTGCGCACGGCCATTGAACTTGCCTACCTGGGGGCCAAAGTGGTCGTGGTGGAGAAGAGGGACACCTTCTCCCGGAACAACGTACTGCACCTCTGGCCTTTCACCATCCATGACCTGCGGGGCCTGGGAGCCAAGAAGTTCTATGGGAAGTTCTGTGCTGGCTCCATCGACCACATCAGTGAGTGGCGCCAATGGTGGCACCCCAGGAGGAGAGGGGGCTGACCTGGGGACACATCTCTGCACATTGAGGAGTCCCCAGAATGTTCCATCTTGCAAGTCCCTGGGAGCTCCACACATCCAACAGGCAGATATTTAGTGAAGGACCTGCTCTGTGCCTTGGGCCAGGCCCTGTGCTTGGCCCCCTAGGCTCTGAGCACCATGAGGTCAAGGACCATGGCATGTCTTGTTCACCAGAGTATCTCCAGAGCATAAAAGAGTGCTTGAGACATACTAGGTGCTCAATAAACTTCTGCTGAGTGAATGAATGGAATATGGAAAACCGAGGCAGAGGTACATAGCATACTCTGCACCAAGAGAGCTCACCGAGGTTTTGTCAGTAATGAAATGTGCTTTAATAGAGGAGTCAGACTTGCTAGAGGAGTTCAGAAGAAGGAGCCACAGAAAGCCATTAAATGGGCCAGGTTGTCGAGAGCCTTTTGAGCAAGAAGTATTGCCGGTTCTGGGGAACCCTGGCAGCTTTTAGGACAGAGGAATGTCACCACTCCTCATACCAAGTTTTATTGCACTTTAACGAGAGGACATCATGATGATGTTCATTCAGAAAAGGAGGGGGAAGAGAGGACATGGGTTTCGGGGCCTGGGCCATCCCTGAATGCTTAGGTAGGGCGAGGTGGGAGCTGAGGCCCTTCTGCCCAGATGTTACTCAGGCCTGGGTCTCGTGGGGCAAGATCTGTGCAGACGCACGTTGGGAGAGCAGCCTCCCTCCTCCCGTAAAGGAAGGAGGTCTTTGGCCATTTTATATCTAGTCACTCATAAACGTTAGGGCGGTTCATACTATGGGGAGAGTTCAAGGTTTGAACAGATTTGGCTCCAAAATCTGTCTTGCCCAGTTTTCCTGTGTGACTTGGGTCAAATTCCTTACCTTCTTCAAGCCCCAGTTTTGTCTCCCATAAATGTGATTAATGCCTGCCTACCAAGATTGCTGAGGATTAAATAAGGTCAAGTTTGTAATGTGCTTACCATTGTACCTGGTGCATAGTAGGTATTCAGGAAATGCTTAACATCTAATGATGTACAGTGAGCAAGAAGCAGCCAGGGTCCCCAAGTTTCAAAATTCAGAATTCAAAACATGGGTGGGAGGAGAATCCTGAAAACTATGTTTTTATGAGGACAAGAACTGATGGGAAATGGGTATGGGATTCAAGTGGGAATGCCTGGAGAGAATTATCAGCTACATGGGGTGTAATTTAGTCAGATGCAGGAGAACTTACCAGACGCGGCCCCGGAGTTTATTCCTGCTCTGAGATGAGAAAGTTCCATGAGTCCATTGGAAAGTAATTTGGATTTGCCCAGAAAGTTGCAGTGTCAGCTTTCAGGGTATTCCCTACCACCCATTGAAAGAATGTATGTTGGTTTCCACTTTACAACAACAGCATTGAGCACCGCTTTCTCATCAGACCTTCCCGAGAGGCAGAGCTGGCCACCGGCAGGCCTGGGAGGGCCCCGGGGCTGTCAGGCTGCCTTCTGGGCCAGCGGCCCCTCTCTGCTCCCAATTAACTCCTAGTCCTTGGGAATATCCCAGTGTGCAGGAACACTGGCAGGACCGTGGAACTGAGACTCAGCGTGATCATTGTCAAGGGCAGCCCCAGTGCCTGTGAGAAGAGAGGCAGGTATAATTTATTGAGCACCTACTGTGTGCTGGAAACATATAGCCTACCATAAGGAGAGGCCAGGCCTGTTTCCAGGCCCAGCTGATCGGCTTCCTTGCAGACGGACCATGGTCTCCAGCCCCAGCTGTGTTCTGGGCCTCAGCATTGCGCAGCTGTTCTCAACTTGTCCTGTGTCAGCATCTTCCTCCAGTTCCCACAGTGGCTGTTCCAAACCTCCACCACAGCCTCCTCATTCTTAGCAGCTGGCCTCCCTCCCATGCTCTGGGGAAGAGAAGCCACCAGCAGGCACTTCCCATTCCAGCCCCCTCTCCTTCCTCTACCCATGTACCTATTCCTTCTTTTCAACCCAATGTCAGAGGCAGAGCTGACCACCTCCTCTCCACACTGGTCCCTCTTGATTCCTTCTCCGCTTTTCACCTGCCCCATCACTTAGTCTTCCCGCTTCTCACCTCACACTGCCCCTCCTCTGTCCTTTGTTACTGCCCGTTACTTTTCTTTACTTCCAGGTATTTATTCTAGAAAGAGATGTAGACTTTGTCTATACTTTCCATTCATGCCTCCTTGCATTCTAGTCTGATTTCTTCCCAACCACTGAGCTCATGAGATTTTCACCAAGGTCTCTAGAAGCTTCCTATCTCCCAAGTGCCCTGGCCTCCCATCGTCTCCATATTCCTTCATCTCTCCATGGGATGTGGTATTCTCAGTCCCTCCCCCTCTCTAGGCTTTCAGGACTGCAGCTCTGCCCCCAACCGCCATGCCCTGCCCCATTCTGTGTACCTGTGTTTCCCCCATTAGAGGGGGTGTGTCCTATCTCCTGGACCTAGCATGGCACCTGGCTCATTGTAGATGTTCAGTAAATGCTAAATGAGCAAAGCCCACGAAATACAGAGGGACCCACAGAGAGTTTAAAACTGCACTCTACAGAAATATATTGGAGGCAACCATGTTTGTGGTGAATAGTAGGGGACAAAGTAGAGAGACAGGGTGCCACATATTGGGGGTTTCAGATAAGAAGTCGAGAATGTAAGTCCAGCTTTTTTTGTTTGTTTGTTTGTTTGTTTGTTTGTTAATTACCTCCTGAGGATATTTTTCCCATTGATTTTTCAGAGAGAATGGAAGAGAGGAGGGGGAGAGAGAGCAAGCGAGAGAGAAACATCGATGGTGAGAGAGACACATTGATTGGTTGCCTCTTGCACACACCCTGACTGGAGCTAGGGATTAAACCTGCAACCCATGAACATGCCCTTGACCAGGAATCAAACTTTTGACCCTTTGGTGCACAGGCCTATAATCTAACCACTGAGCACACTAGCCAAGGTATGAGCCCAGCTTTGTGGAGAGAATTCCCCACCTCACTCCTTACCCTGGATGGCTAGGAGCTTAGGTTTAGGTTCCCAAAGAATGAGCCAGTTGATGGCTGATTTTACTTGTGGCCTTTTACTCTCTCTCTCTCTCTACTGTTTTTTCATCTTTATCTTACTAAACCCAGAGCCCAGCTGAGGACGGAGGCAGGAAAGAGAGCCTCCATCATTACAGCATGATCTGACGGCTAGAGCACAGTCTTAGAATCAGACAGAGCTGGGTCCACATTCTAGTTTGGCTTCCATGTGACCCGGAGTGAGCAAGTCACTTAGCCTCGTTAACCCTCAATTTCTCATTGATAAGATGAGAATAATTATCCCGAAGGGGCACTGTAAGGGTTAAATGAGAAGACACAGAGTACTTGACACATAATTAGCGCCCAGTAATGATCATTACTGATACATTGCTATACTCAGAGATCACTGAGCAGTGATTATATCATGTTCTATATACAAGAGGCATCCAGGCATTGCTCCTTACAGCTCATCTCTCTTTCCCTTCCTTTCTAACAGGTATTCGTCAGTTACAGCTCATCCTATTCAAGGTGGCCCTGATCTTGGGAGTTGAAATCCATGTGAATGTGGAGTTTGTGAAGGTTCTGGAGCCTCCCGAAGATCAAGAAAACCACAGTACAGTATAACTTTCCTCTTCTGTCTGAAAATGATACATTGCAAAATGGAAATTACATTTGCAGCTCTCAATAATTTGACAGTTATTCTTATTTGGAGCTGTTTGACATAATTTCATCAGTGGCTATTTTACCTTTTTTGACCATTGCTATCACTTTAGGTTTGCTCTTCAGCTCGCAGGGGATATAGTATTAAGCCACAAAACCTGTAATTTGATTATCCTGCCACTTTGACAAAGGAAGTCCAATCAGGAGTAGGCTAGAAGACAGATTTGGTTGTCTGATCAAGTTCATTCACATGCTCTTCAAGCTGTTTGTGTACACACAGATATGAGGATACACTTGACGTACCTGCATGGTAGTATTAAAGTCCAGTAAAGAATGTGAAGTTTCTAGAGCAAATATGAAATACATGTTCAAAATATTATTTGGAATATAATATTTTTAAGCTTTATTGAAGTATAATTTACAAATCATAAAATTCACCCATTGTAGTTATGTTTTATTTAGCAACCCCTCCTTTTTTAGGATTTGTATGTAAATTCTGATGCTGTATGTACACTATGATCAGAGGGTTTGTTCATGACGCCTTTGCATCATCCTTATTATCAAAATCTTCTCCTGCCTGGGCAGGGCTTTCAGTTCTGAGCCAGATTGTGTCAGAGACCTCACAGTTTCACACACGGCTACAACTCTGATTTCCCCTGTCTTAGCCGGAATATTGAGAACTTAGGGGAGGTGTTATTTGGCTTTTGTCGCTGGGCATCCATTAAACTCTGAGACCCATGTGCTGTTTATCTTCCCCAGACCTCCCGTGGATATTAAATTCTGATTATGGGTAGCCATCAAGGTTTCACTTGAATATGGTTTCATAAAAGACTGTGCGCTGCACAATGGAACATTTTGAGCCTTATGAAGTAGGAAGTCAAACTGGTTTCATTACACCCTGCACATCCTTTTGGGTCTCTTTCGCAATGGAAGGGCCCTGAGGAACCTGGGGACTACGAAGAGAACATGGGAGAATCTGTTGAAAAATATAAGGTCCAAGTGAGACTGGTTTGAGAATCATTGAGGATAGACTCCCAGCCTTTACCTGTAGAAACCAGTAAAACCAGGCATGGAGTTGACGCTGCTGGTTAACTTCATCTTGGACTGAACTGACACTAAAGCCAGAAGGACTCCAGATTCCAGTGTGAATCTGGACAGCACTGGGTCTTTCCTCTGGAGGCTCTGTCTGGGGCGCCTACACCAGGTGGCATTGTCCCTTTCTCATGGCCAACACAGAGGGGGTATAATCACTCTTCCCGCTACTCTCTGTGCCAACTCATCTCCTTTTTCTGTCCTGGTAGAAATTGGCTGGCGGGCAGAATTTCTCCCTGCTGACCACTCCCTGTCGGAGTTCGAGTTCGATGTCATCATCGGTGCCGATGGCCGCAGGAACACACTGGAAGGTGAAGACTCTTCTTTTTGGCACCAAGGATGGGGAGACAAGTGGGAGGGGGTGTATCCAGAAGGGGGTGGAGAAGAGGGGGTGAGGTGACAGGTGCCAAAGCTGGAGGGGGTCTTGATAGAAGGGCAGACCACCCTGTAGTGCCTGAGGTGAGTGTCTAGACAGCAGCCATTTAATTCTCTCTGAACCTTGGTTTTTCCAACTGTAAAATGTGGAAAATCAAACCCCATTAGAGCATCATTATAAGGGCTGGGGAAGGACTCCTATGTACAAATGCTTTGTGAAGGTTAAATGCCATGAAAATTAAAAGAAAAAAATCAACCCCCCTTTATTGAGCACCTGCCAACGTTCAAGCCGTGGTGCTAAGCACTTTCCTACTTACTTCATCTCAGAAAAGCATTTGTATATCATTAATGGCATCAGTTTCCTGTTGAGGATAATGCTCCAGAGGAGGAGCCCTGCTATTCTCATGACTTTTAAGCACATTCAGTGCTGGGCAGGAAGACGAGTTTTGCCCAAACTGTCAGGGTGCAAAACTGCTTCTCTGAGTTGTAAACTTGGGAGCATATGTTTTCTTGGGTTAGGACCTGGTTAGGTTGAAAGAGGAGCCGCACTGCCAGGAAATGCCTCCAGCCACCTCCACCCCGGCCCTAAGACTAACTGGTGCGCAGGTTGTACTCACTGTCACCAACTGTACTAGTTTGAGACCAGGGGTTGTGGGTGAATCTTCCCATGTGGCATCTCTTTGAGGAACACAGGTGTGCTTTTCGAGCTTGCCCGGCCAGACAGCAGACATCTGACTGCGGAGGCACCTTCTCTGAGGATGGAACACACTCCCCAACATAGGGCTCATCTGAGAGAATTCAGGATGTGAGGTTGGCCCGCTGAGGCCCTTCCCACCTGCTGTGGGAACAGTGCTGTTCCTCTCTCTCCACCTCATACCTGTTCCCCTGCAATCAATAACCAATATCTGATAAGGAATTTTTAAGCTGCCAACCTGGATATTGTGCTGTTAGAGTTTATAATGGTTTGAGGAAACTCAGTTTGAATATTTGAAAATTTGGGATCCATGCTCAGCTTGTGTGTAGTTTGGCATTTCGTGAACATGAAGGGTGGGCTGGGAAGGACGAGCCATTTGAGCAACTTGGGACCAAGAAGGTAGGCCAGAGCAGAGTCTCTGAATCAGCACTATTAACATTTTGGGCAGATAATTCTTCATCATGGGTGTCCCCAAGGCATTGTAGGACGCTTAGCAACATCCTGGCCTCTACCCACTTGACACCAAGTGGTACCCCCAGTTGTGGCAACCAGAAATGTCTCAACACTGCCAAATGCCCTCTGGGGGGACAAAATCACCTCCCATTAAGAAATATTAGACTAGAGAAAAATGGCCATTTCTGACCATTTTTGACAAAGTTCTAATGAAGAATGACTCAAAGGAGTGGGTGTACAGTAGAAACCCAAGAGTTTTAGTCAAAGGGATTTTTGACAGAAAAGTTTGGGAATCAGCATGAGGCTTGATGATATGGTGAGGGGCTGTGGGGGCGTTCCCACAGCTGGCTGAAGACAAAGGTCCTGTCCAGCGAGTCTGCTGGGACCGTGAGTTTCGCTGACCGATGGACGTCGGAGAGCAGCTTTCTCAGTCATCTTTTCCAGCTTTCACACCAAGTCCAGAAGAAAGACCCACTCCTTCCCTTTCCCTCCGCAGGGTTCAGGAGAAAAGAGTTCCGTGGGAAGTTGGCTATCGCAATCACCGCCAACTTCATAAACAGAAACAGCACCGCCGAGGCCAAGGTGGAGGAGATCAGTGGCGTGGCCTTCATCTTCAATCAGAAGTTCTTCCAGGACCTTAAGGAAGAAACAGGTGAGACTGTCACCTTTCTCCAAACCAGGCCACTGTCACTTCCCCGAGGAGCCGCTGCCTTCCCCAGCTCTGGGGACTGGGATACTCACTCCGATTGAGTGGGAGCAGGGATTTCTCCTTAATAACGGGCAGGATTCCTTCCAGGACAAGAGGGATTCTTGAGGGAAAGTTCTAGATGTTGTATGTGACTATAGATACCTATTTATTTACTCAGGAAACATTTACTGAATGCCCATTATGTCCTGGGATTGGATATTGTGGGATATAAAGCCAAGGCTAACACGATCCCCACCCGACCTGGCTCCTGTCCAGGAAGGGACCCCACTTACCCCTCCTAATGCAGCCAGTCGGGCTGTGCGGAGATCAGCGTGAGATTCAGGGAGCGCTCTGAGTGGGGAGCCAGTCACCTGGGAGAGGTCCCTGCAGAAGCCCAGGTGCTTTTGTGCAGTGTGCCAGCTGCCCTTCCTCCCAGGAGTCCAGGGATGCCCAGGGAGCTTGACACTCACTGGGGCCTTGAGGAACTTATTCATTTATTTACTTGACAAATATGCATTGAATGCCTACGAGGTGCCAGACGGTGTTCAAGGGTGTGAGACAGAGAAGTGGGCCAAACAAAACCCACTCTTAGAGCTCAGGTAACATCCAGGGAGACTGTCAGTAAACAAATGACGCCGCAGGTGGTCTGTAAGGAGAGGGGAAAGTGAGGCACAAAACGCCCGCCCCCAATTAAGACATTTCCAGATTTTTTCCTTATTAACCTAATTTAAAAATCTCTCTCTCCTTGAAAAGGGAGTGCGACGACAATGGTAAATCTTTACACTAAAAATACTAGTAAATCATCCACACCCAGCACCCCCTGGCCCAGATGCTCCTCATTTTCAATGCTGCTTCTCAGTGACTTTCACCTGCATCCCTACCTTTTCCATGGACCTAGCTCCCCGGATAGTGCCAATGCTCTTTGTTATTCTGCTTTTCTCATTCAGCCTCACACGTTAAATACTGTCCCTGTGGCCGCCTAGTCGTCCTGATGGTCAGCTTTGGCAGAATAGCTCATTCAGTGGATGTATTGTCACTGCTTAATTGTTTACTCCATGGGGTGACAAGCTGGCTGGCCACATGTTTCCATCTTGCCTTTGAGCACAGCATCATTTAAATATCTTTCAATGGCTGAAGAAAAATCAAAAGGAAACTATATTGAGAACAATTGAAAGTTATATGAAATTCAAGTTTCAATGTCTAAAAATAAAGGTCTATGGAACCCAGCCCCCCCCCCCCCCTGGTGGTTACCTCGTTGCCAGTGCTGCTCCACCAGGAGGGGCTGGGCACAGACCGGAGGGCCCACAAGGCCCAAAGTGTTTACTCTCTGGCTCTTCACAGAAAAAGCCTGCTGACTTCTGGTTTAGACCTTTCAGTGACTCACGGTCGCAGCTAAAACTGCTTCTGTGGGATTGCTTTGTTAAGCTAGTTTTCTAGGAACGGGGTTTGTTACTGAGCCAGACTCGGCCTCCCCCGGCCCCCGTGATGTGTGTCCACCGCATGACCCTCTGAAGTTCAGCACTGTTGCATTATTTTATTTAAAAAAAAGGATTTCCTTCCCGCAGATTATGTCCCTTTGAATGATTTAAGAATTCTCCAACCCTCCCTTCCCCTCAAAACCCAGGAAAATAAATACTTAAATAAACCACCAACTATGATTTCTGACAGGACGTGGGGTGTGTTTTTCCTCAGGTCTGAACGAGCTTCCTTTAAACTCTGCTGTGGTCGTCACCTTTGGCCATTGTTTCACAACTCTGCCCCTCGCACACTGATAGCGCTGAGTTTCCTCTGATTCTCCGGGGGGCCCTCTGCCTTGACGGCTGTTTCCTATTTAGCAGTAATAACGGGGTTCCTATGGTTACCCAGCACGCCTCTGTGTCAACTGCGGATAATTGCCATGCGTCTGCTCCCCTCTGTCCCTTGGAGGAAGCCATGCCAGTGCCGCCCCGGGGGCTTCTGATTCCGCAGGTGGGGCGGTGCCCTGGTCATTGGCATTTCTAATACGTTCTCGGAAGCTCCTGGCTGGGGTTCCCACTTTGAGAAGCACTGAGCTAAGCTATCCTCTCATTTGTCTTAAACGCAGAAACCTAGTCTATAAAGCAGCGGTTCTCAACCTGTGCGTCGCGACCCCTTTGGCGGTCAAATGACCCTTTCACAGGGGTCGCCTAAGACCATCCTGCACATCAGATATTTACATTACGATTCATAACAGTAGCAACATTACAGTTATGAAGTAGCAACGAAAAGAATTTTATGGTTGGTCACAACATGAGGAACTGTATTTAAAGGGCCAGAAGGTTGAGAACCTCTGCTATAAAGCGTCTTTGCAATGGGTGGAAAGTGAAAAAAAGATACAACCCGGCCCTCTCACCTGAGTTGCTCCTGCCCCGGCACCTGGTTTTCACACAGAGCCAGGAAATGGTGGAAACCTCACGTAGCTGTGTTCGCTTGGGTAAATTCTGGCACTTGCCATGTCTTTAAAATGTATCTAGCGTGAACACACGGCAGATAAATACGTAGGCAACGCGGAGCTCCTGGTGCACTGGGCACCGAGCACGCAGGACTGAGCGCACACTCACTTCTCTTTTCAGGGATCGATCTGGAGAACATTGTTTACTACAAGGACTGCACCCACTATTTTGTCATGACCGCCAAGAAGCAGAGCCTGCTCGACAAAGGGGTCATCATTAACGTACGTCTCTCTGGGCTGTTACGTCCTGCCTTTCCCTTTGCGCCCGGGCTGGCAGCATCAGCCAGTGTAGGAGCAGCCATGGTCCTGGCAGGAACTGAACAAGGGGGGAGGGGAAGGGACCCCACCACCACTTTCCTTCTCCTTGGTGTTGCGCGAACAGCCCACACCAATGCATGCAGAGGCGTTTCTGCAGAGAACTGGGGTGGGAGCGGGAAGAGGATGTCAGGGGGGCTGAGTCCTTAACCCAGGTGTTAGTGTGGGTCTTTGCCCACGAGAGATCACCTGAGTCTTCTTCTCCCCCACATCTCCTTCAGCCCTGCCCTCTTTTCTGGGAGGGCACAGTCATTTGGAGGCAGATGGGGGCTTCTTGTCCAAGTGCGACAGAGAGATACTATCACTGTGAATTTCATGCTGTAGCCTCCTTGTCATGGAAGGGGAAAAGCTCTTGTAGTAAAAAAGTTGAGCCCTGCCTGGTGTGGTTAACACATTGCGGACTAGTTGTTTTATTGCTAGCTTTACCCAGTGGCCAGATAAGTTTCTATTGAATGAGTACAAACAACATTTTACATAAATGTTAAAGGCATGCTTTAAAATTAAATACCCATTGCATTTTGAAGTTATTTATTACATGTTCTTACAAGCTAATATCTTTTTAAAGCATGATACTTTGTAAAACACTGTGTAATATGAAGCGAGAATTCTCGTGATCCATCCACAATGTGTTAAGTGGTTAGAGTGTCGGCCTGCATACTGGAGGGTCACCAGTTCAATTCCCGGTCAAGGGCACATACCTGACTGCAGGTCTGATCCCCGCCCTCATGCAGGAGGCAACCAGTCAATGTGTCTCTCTCAAATTGATGTTTCTCTCTCTCCCTCCTCCCTTCCACTCTCTCTAAAATCAATGGGAAAAATATCCTCACTCTGCAGGTGAGGATTAAAACATTGAGTTGAGTCTTGGCTCTGCCACCTGTTAACTCAGGGCGGCGACTGGGCTGCCTAATCTTTCCGAACCTCAGTCTTCTCGTTTGCAGAGGAGGAGTAATAGTTTCTGTCTGAAAGGGTGGTTTGGGAGAGCACCTTTAAAGATGTATGCAGAGCACCTGGCACCGTGCATAGCACACAGCGGATTGCAGGTTCCCTCCACACCTTCTCCGCCTGCTTTGGCACCTGGTTTTTGTCCTGCTGGCTTCCTGGCGTCTGCTTCCTGCCCCCATGTTTTCCTGCCTAAACAGAGGGCAGGGCTGGGAGGAAGGAGCATAGAGTGGTGGGCCCTGGGCTGGACGCGGCTTTGGTCAGGTGTTCAATCTCTCCTGAGCCCCTGATCCTGCCGCTCCTACCACAGCCTCGAGATCAGTATCAGTCCAGGGTCAGCCTGCTCTCCGTGCAGGCCTGCAGCCGAGCAGCATGGTGACCATTCACTGCCGCTTGTCAGAGAAGAATGTCCCTATCTTCTCGCCAGCCTGAGCTGGCAGCGGCCAGATGGCACTCATAACCCAGCCCTCCCCTGGGGCCAATGCCCCAAGCAGGAGGGTGGGGACCTGGCAAAGGGACGGACCCCCAGGAGGCACTGGGATGACAGTCCACCTGGCCCAGCTGCTGGGAGGAGCCAGGGAGCCTTGCAGGGCAGGAGGTCACATTGCTTAGGGTTGGATGAGAATGAAGTTGCTGAAAGGGAGGTGTGAATGAGGGCGGGGGTTGATTGAAGTCAGCTGAGCACCACCAGCAGCGGTGGGAGCAATGCTTAACATGGGGTGCCCCCTGCTGCCCTTGGGGGGAGGCAAGGCAGTCTCCCCTTCTTTCCTCTGCTCCCAAAGTTGCCACCTCTGTCAGAATGCCTGTGTCAGATAGTGAAGGACTATTTGGGCCAGGGGTGCAGGTGCAATGGGTACCTTTGCAGCAGGGGTGGGGGGAGGGGTGCCTGTGTCAGCCCATCCCTGGGGCATTAGGCAAAGTGTGACTTGCATTTCCTGGGTCCCTGGCTGAGCACTCCAGCCTCTGGATGCCGAGCTTCCCTCAGGTCACCCAGGGCACTGTTCCAGGCCACAGCATGTTGTTCACGGCGACTCGATTCATCTGAGCCCTTCCACCTCCCATCTCAGGCTCTCCATCGTGGCTCACTCTGGTCCCACATATCGTAACTATGGAGAGGCTGGGAGCAGACCCAAGCCCGTGCTTGTGCTCACCCAGGCCTTTCCTCCCCCCCAGAGACTCTGGGAGCATCTTCTGAGCTGTGCTGAGGGGCCTATAGGTATAAGACACGGACTCTTACCTAGAAATTGGCTGGACATGGGAGAACTGGGCACCCATTTGGTTCAGGAGCGCTGGCCCGAGTCTCTAGGATCCAGCTAAGCTCTAGAGTATTTGCATAAGCTGGGAGCCAAACCTTGTGTCCTGAGCCACTTGAATTAACATAAATCTCTTGCTCCTGAAGGAATGGCAAGTCCTCCCTGCGTCCCTCTCCCCATGTGGGTCAGCGTCCTCCCACAGGCACACAGGAGGTGCCGAGAACAGGCTCACTGAATGACTGATTGACCTGCTTCCCCCTCTCTTCCTGCTCATCTCTGGGCTGCTTTCTACAGCTACTGAAGGGAGAGGAACATTTCTCCTTGAGAAACCATGCCTATGGGCTCCCATCTGTGCCCACCTGGCTCTCCCCCACAGGGAGGGGCCCACCCCCTGGACCCTGCCTCTGCTGGCCCTCCCACACGCAGGCGAGGATTCCGGGATGCAGCGGGCTTGGTCTCACCATGACGGGAGCATGGTGGCCAGGTGTGCGAGGTGGATGCCCATCACAGCTGGTCTCCCGAGCCTGAGTCCACCCCCATTTGAAGCACTGGACAGGCCTTGCCCGGCCTTCGCTTCTGGCCTCCAGCCTCTTTCTAGCTCACCATTTGGGGTGACCATTCTTCCGTTTGTATTACCCACCTTTGCTCGTTTTTGCTGCTTCCCTCTGCTGCCCCACCTGTCTGTCTAGCACTCAGCCTCGCTTCGGTTCCCTAGGCCTGTGGAAAATGGGGCCCAATTTCATCCCCCTGCTTTTATCGGAATTTAGAACTACTTCCCCGTGCCTGCCCACTTTACCCAGAGCCTCAGTCCCACTTTTTTCTTTCTTGTCCTTGTTTCTACCCCCTCCCTAAAGTTCTCCTTCTGCCATCCACTCACTCACCTGCGGCCTCCTGCCCTGCAAGGCCCCTGGCTCCTCCCAGCAGCCCCGGGCCAGGGGGGCTGTCATCCCAGTGCCTCCTGGGGGTCCGTCCTTTGCCAGGTCCTGCCCTCCTGCTTGAGGCATTGGCCCAGACATTGCACGTTGTCACACCCACCCATCACCTGGTCCACCTCCAGGTGCTTGCAGCATGCCTTGAAGAGGGAGCTTTCTGAGACCTGTCTGTTGATGTTTCCCTGTCTCCTCTCCACACCTGCAAGGGGAGGAAGTGACCATGTAAGTGTAGGAACAGGTCTGAGAAGGGAAATCAAATAGCTGGCGCTCCAGCCTGAACACCGTGACCTAACAAAGCGCTCTTGGGCCAAGGCCAACTGGGGGGACGTGGTGTGAGTGTGGAAATAATAGAATTCCTGGGACAAGGCATTTGAAGGCGTGGCTTTGGGGAGAATGGGCCCGGTAGGTCACTCTGTTTGTAGATGAGACTGTGCCTTCTTTGTAAAAGCTCTTGCTGGTGCCTTGGGTGGGTCCAGGCTGCACTCCCCACAGGCTGCATTCTGTGTCATGGCTACTGAGGAAAGGAATTCCCACTCATTGAGCCCTTCCCACATGCCCGAGTCAGGCTGGGGGTTCCACACGGTCTCATTCAGTCCTCACACGGCTCTGTGAACTGAGTTTGTTATCCCCATTTTACAAGTAAGAAAATGGAAAGTCAGAAGAGTTTACTAACTTACCCACATTTACTCCGTCGGTACACAGCAGAGGTGGGACTTAACCTGTTGCTTTCAATAACCCAAGGCCTGTGTCGGTCTTATACACCCTAGTCCCTGCCCCGCCTCCCCCAGGGATGTGCACCTTCTGTGTCACCTTTTGGGAAAGATGGTCTTTTAGTTTCTTTAGCCACAGGATGAGCAGATTAGACTTGGGAGACAGCTGTCCTGCAGGTCCCTCCAGAATGGGTATCCTGGTCCTCTAGGCTCAGATTCTCCACCCGCTGGCAGGAAGTATAGCAGTTAATACTGTGAGAGCAGGGCCCTGAGCAGCCTTCAGCCTGTCGAGAAAAGGGGAAATGAATTTTGGAGAGCAACTCTGAGCGATGGCAAACACCCATTTCTTTTCTGGTCTCGTTTGACCACTAAACACATCTGGACCACATCAGCTTAGCTTAGTTCATTGTACACTCACTCTTTCTCACTCTTCTCTCTTTTAATTTCACTGAAGTTATCAGGAGAACCAGCCGTATGAAAGATGCTGCTGTGTTTGCTGCAAGACCATTAGTATGTACAGTGTCCATTACAACACCATGTTCTCTGTTGGAACCCCTACGTGAGACTGTTCTTTTGGAACTTAGTGCCAGGAAAAAATTACCTCCCCGAGGAATTCCAATGCTGTTTTCTTTCTGATAAGGGGAGAACTGTGATATATCTCATTTCCCTTTTGCCTTGGATGCTTAATCACAACTCTGTTAACCCTCACAGCTGGCCGATTTGGTTCCTCTTTCTTCCCTTGGCCCTGATTTTCTTTGTCTGCTTGGACTAGTCTCCCTGTACAGACCCCTTCCAAGTCCTTCTGCGAGGGAGGGGGTGCCAGGCCTGGCCCTAGGAGGAGCAGGCGGCCGCACTGTGCTCCCGTTCTCCCCGCAGGACTACATCGACACGGAGATGCTGCTGTGCGCAGAGAACGTGAACCAGGACCACCTGCTGTCCTACGCCCGCGAGGCTGCGGACTTCGCCACCAACTACCAGCTGCCGTCCTTAGACTTCGCCATGAACCACTATGAGCAGCCCGACGTGGCGATGTTCGACTTCACCTGCATGTACGCCTCGGAGAACGCGGCCCTGGTGCGCGAGCGGCAGAACCACCAGCTGCTCGTGGCCCTGGTGGGCGACAGCTTGCTTGAGGTACTGCAGGCATGGGGGGCCCCCTCACTCCTGCCTGAAGAGAGACCCCCCGTTTATGTTTGCCCGGCAGCCTCTGCTGTCACACAGCCGGGGAGGGCAGGCCCTCGGCCAGTCGGGACTCCACCAAGCCCAGCGTGGCCTCAGAGCCAGCCCTTCCACTAAATCCAGGGGAGCCCATGTGTCTGTATTGGCCAGAGAGCTTTCTCCTCCTCCTGGGGTGCTTCTGGGCTGACCTCTTTGCGGAAGTACAAACTCAGGGGGCCTGGTCTGGACTTCAGGGCGTCCTTCTCAGAGCACGTGGACCCTCAGCTGGGCCAAGATCCCTTCCTCATGTGGGTGGGTCTTTGTGGCCTTGCAACATTGAGGTCACGTAGGATGCAAGAGAGGCATGTGGGCCCAAAGCCCCGGTTCTGTCCATGACCTCCCTGCTCAAAAGGCTTCCCAGAAAATCCGCAAACGCTAGGATCCTCAGGTTACATAAATGCTTTCAGAAGGGCTCTGTTTTCATCTGCAAGGGAACCACTAACCAAAATGTGTTTATGTATTTAACCCAAGGTGAGCATCAAATTCCCAACTGTGCTGTGGGTGTGCACGGGACAGTCTAGTTAGAAGGGAGTTTGATGACTCACCCCTTGCTCACCATGGTGTGTGGACTACAACCTAAGCTCCTTGGTTAAGCACTCAGCACCTCACCCCACACCCACTTCTCAGTTTCTCCTTAGTGATTACTCTGTTCCATAATCACCGCTGAACCCACACCACACGGACCCTTCACCCATCAGGCTCTGCCATTTCCAGCCACCGAGACTTTGCCCGCTATCTCCCCACATCCCCGCTGCTCCTGAATGGATTAAATCTGAATCCTATGCATCCTTTCAGTCAGCATAAATACATCTTTTATGAAACATTCCCCATTTCCCTCCCCCAGCGTGGGAGTTTGCCTCTGCCTTTTTTGAGCCTCAGCGTGGTTTTGCTGTTCCTGTGTCCTAGGCCCCTTTACCTAGGGCTTGGGTTTTGGATATTTGTATTTGTGGTGAATCTTAGCGGCTGTCCAGTCACCCCCCTCCCCCTGCACCCGGCACCCCCAGAGCCTTGCCTGGGCCTGGCAATGGGAGAGTGCTGGATGGAACTGGATAGCAGGCTTGGAGTTGTTAGAATCACCCTAAATTTCCATTTTTCTTTGCAGCCCTTTTGGCCCATGGGCACAGGCTGTGCCCGCGGCTTCCTGGCAGCCTTTGACACGGCCTGGATGGTGAAGAGCTGGGACCAGGGCGCTCCTCCGCTGGAGCTGCTGGCCGAGAGGTGAGTGTGTGGGCCGGGCTCCCGGCTGGGGCAGGAAGGGAGCACAGCTGGCTGCTAGGTGGCACCCGGATGAAGCCTCGGTCCCCTCCCATCTGCCTTCCCACACGTAGCTTGATCATCGGGGTCCCCAAGGAAATGTTCTCCATCACAATCTACCTCCTTCAGTGACTTTCTCTGGGGGCCAGGACCATAGGTCCTCAATGCCAAAGAGAAATTTTCATCCGGGGTAGCCCTGAAGTTGGGGTTCCAGCACTGCTCAGTTGCCCGGGACCCAGAAGAGGTTTGGGGAAGTTGCCATGGGAGCGCTGAGTGCCCCACCCTATTGGGGGCTGGTTCTCTGATCCCCCAAGAGAGCCTGGGCTTCCTCCCAGACCCCTGCTGTTTGCCACGTGGCTGTGACAGCTGGTGGCCTGGGAGCAGTAAGGACTGGTGGGTGGGGACCGGCCTTGGCTGGTCTTGGGTGTGGCGGCCTGTGGTCATGGGGGATAGGCCCCAGAGGCCGTGTGGCTGAGTGGCGGTTATAACAAAACCACAGGTCCCTATGCTGCCAGCTCTGCCTGGGGGAGGTGCCAGCTTTCCCACCTCCCGGGCTCCTTCCTGCCTCCTCTGCACCCCTTGAACCTCCCCCACTTTGCAGGTCTCAAGAACCACGAGGGTCAGGCTTTGCAGGGAAGGGTTATACAAACACATCTAAGAAGCCCTTGAGAGCCGGAGAGGGTGGGGTTGGCGACCAAGGCCTCAGGCTTCAAGAGCAATCCTGACCCCATGCCCTGCCTCCCTCCAGAGAAAGTCTTTACCGGCTGTTACCTCAAACGACCCCAGAGAACATCAACAAGAACTTCGAGCAGTACACGCTGGACCCGGGCACGCGGTACCCAAACCTCAACTCCCACTGTGTGCGGCCCCATCAGGTGAGTCCTTCCCTGGGATCTCGTCGGGGCCCCTGCAATGAGCGGTGGGAAGGAGGGGTCACCTGAAATCTCGGCACATCCCCGGGACCAAGGCCACCAAGGCCTCTGGGCCCTACGGTGGCTCTCGGGGAGTCACAAGAGTAACGTGGAGTCAGCACCTCTGTGGCCCACAGGAGAGAAGTAGAACACATGTAAGTGGACGTCCACATTTGTACATATATTTACACACGTTTGTCACCATGCACACCATGTTGCTAAGCATACCTCCCTCAGTCTACTTGGTGAATTTGAGTCCTTTTCCGCATCATCCTAGAGTCCTCTTATTCTCTCCCATTGACTCAGAGCCTCTCAGTCAATAGCTCCAACAGTGGCGTGCATTTTAAGTTAGCCCGTGACCTATATTTACACTTGAGTGCTTCCACATCTGGGTGGATAATTGCGGCCCGTCGCTCTGTATCTCAGGTGGCCTGCGTCCCCTCGCTGAGGGACCAGCGGGAGAGGAAAGGAGTGGCCGATAGATACTAAGTTGAGAAGGTCAGGTGCCGAGGCCCTGAGCCTGGAATGTGGGGGAAGACTGGTGGGCAGCTGCGTGTTCTCTCTTGCTTGTAGGTGAAGCATTTGTACATCACTAAGGAGCTGCACCACTCCCCCCTCAAGAGGCTGGGCTCCATGAGGAGATCTGTGGGCCTCTCCAGGCGGGGTAAGCCGCCCTCCCGGGTCCCCTGGGAGGGGCTTTGAGGGGAGGAGGCTGCCCGGGGGCACAGAGGACCTGGGTGACCTTGGCCAGGCTCCTCTCCTCTGCTCTTCAGTTTCCCCTTCTGTGACACCGGGACAGTGACGCCCTACGTTATAACCACCATCAAGGCGTTCGTACGTGCTGCACGCTTGGCACATTACAGTGAACTGCGGAATTACTTCCCTGGGACCTGCTCTTCTTCTCCCTTCATTTCCAGTCTGGGGTCTGCCTCCCCAGCTGGACAACAGGGTCCATGTGCTCCACTCTTTTCCTGGTCGTCCAGGGCCTGGCACAGTGCTGGGGGGAAGGGATGATACAGGAATAACTCCCAGCACCCATCAGGCTTTGATCAGGTCACCGTCCTGCTTAAAGGCCCCTCTGGCCTCCGGTCACCCGCCCAGACCTTGTGTCCTCCCTGCTTTTGGGCTAACTCAGCCTTACCAGCCACCTCCCTTCCCTCCAGCACCACGTGCCCCCCTGCTGCCGCCCGTCATCAGCCATGCTACACATGGGGGCGGGTTTTCCTGGTCTTTCCACGGCGCAGTCCTTTCTGTCTTCCTGCAGTGCCTTCTTCTGTCTGATGAATTGCTAGACACTTTTTAAGAAGCAGCTCATGTGTACCCTCTTTGTGCCTCTCTATGGCGAGTCCCGGCCCTGGCAGACGCTGGGCAACCCCACTCACATGCTCCCCGGCACCCTGCTTCTCCATCATTACAGCACCACGTCATTGTCACCCGCATCCATGTCTGTCTTCCCCACTGGCCGAGATGCTGGCCGAGTCCGCATTGTCCCGCCTCTGTGTTCCAGAGGGTCTTGGGGACCTGCTGTAGGAGAGCATGCTTCCTGCCCCAGCAGCCTGCCCTCCCGCCATGCTCTCCACAGGGCCCCTTGCCTTGGTGCTATTCCCCATGTTCCCAGACATGGTGGCAGTCAGAGAGCGGTCCCCAGGGGTCCCTGAGATTTCCCCAGAGCACCTCACTGTCTGTCTCCCGTTACTGCAGAGTCAGACATCCGGCCCAGCAAGCTCTTAACCTGGTGCCAGCAGCAGACCGAGGGCTACCAGCACGTCAACGTCACCGACCTGACCACGTCCTGGCGGAGTGGCCTGGCCCTGTGTGCCATCATCCACCGCTTCCGGCCTGAGCTGATGTGAGTCTGGGGCCCGGCTGGGCCTGCCAAGCCCCTCACTGCCCACGGGGACCCTGGAGACGAGGAGAACCAGGACTGTTCTGCTAGAGGCAGAATCTTCAGAACTTGGTTCACAATTTCTCTTTGCATATTTTTGATTTGAGTTTTTCCTTAAGCTTGTTTTGTTTCCCCTTTGCACTGATGAATCTGCCCACAACTCCTTTGATCTGTGTTCCTAATATGTGACTCAGGCTCAGTGGTTACCCGTCTCCCGCCCCTCCATTTCCACACGTGGGAAAGTTGAGCATTCCCACCATGGAGCTCTACCCTTAGGCAGGAATGATGGGTAAGACCTAATTCTGGGGGGAAATGTGACGGTTTACAGCCCAAATAATTAGAGCTGAGACCTGAATTGACTAACTACCATTGGGCAAGGCGCGTGCCTTCTCTGAGTTTGTTTCTTCATTTATAAATGATGGGTAAGACCTAATTCTGGGGGGAAATGTGATGGTTTACAGCCCAAATAATTAGAGCTGAGACCCGAATTGACTAACTGTGTACCATTGGGTAAGGCGCGTGCCTTCTCTGAGTTTGTTTCTTCATTTATAGGTTGGGAAATATGTCAGGTTCATTAGGGAGATTGAATTATGTGAGTACCTCGTGATGTTGAAAGCACAATGCATCGATTGAGGTTGTGTTTAAATCACTGTGTGCGGTGTAACCTCACGCCCACGAGCAAAGGCATCCAAAGGGCCGAAAGGAAACCTGCCAACGCGTTATCAATTGGTACCTTTAGGACGTGAGGTTGCCTTGAGAAGGGGGTGACTCTCACTTATCACTTCACAGGTTATAAATCACTTGATTCTTTTTTGACAAGAAGCCCATGTTAGTTTTGTAGCGAAAAGAAAACAAACATAAGGGAACTATCTAAAGGCAAAGTAGCTCATGCATTTCCCAAAGTGGTGTACACCATCTTGGGACAGCCGTGACGTTCTCGTGGCCCAAATCTGGACAGTGTTAGCTTCTTGTGACTGAGGCTCCTGGGGAGCGGGGTTGGGGTGTGATTCGGGACCGAGGATGGGGTCACTGCTCCTTCACTCCCCCCACCTCTGCCTCCTCTCCCTGAGTTTCACCTCGTTTTGATTCTCCAGCAACTTTGACTCTCTGAACGAAGATGACGCTGTGGAGAACAACCAGCTGGCGTTTGACGTGGCCGAGCGAGAGTTTGGCATCCCCCCAGTGACCACGGGCAAAGAGATGGCGTCAGCGCAGGAGCCCGACAAGCTCAGCATGGTCATGTACCTGTCCAAGTTCTATGAGCTCTTCCGGGGCACCCCGCTGAGGCCTGTGGGTAAGCACCTGCTTCGGACCACGCTTCGCTCTGCCCTGGAGCCAGCTCTGCCCTGGGCCGTCTCCGGCTGCCCTTCACCCTGGTGTCTTCTGTTCTGGGCTGACCCATGCCTTCCCTTTGGCTTTGAGGCCAAACAGGGGTGGGTCCCACATACCCAGACCCGTGTGTGTAAGTGGGTCTGTGTGTAGGTGATGCATGATGCCAGGGTTCTGGTCTGCCCCCAGTGTTGGCAGTCTCTGGTGGGGCTGCACAGCTCCCTGCCCAGGCCATTCACATCTTTAGTTGTGGGGAGAAAATTATTTTGGAGGGACCTTATAGCAGTGACACCCTTAAACCCTTGGGTAGCTGTGGCAGGACCCAAATCTCAGCCATACTTTTACTTCCTAACAGACTCTTGGGGCAAAAACTATGGAGAAAATGATGACTTGGGCGTGGCCAAATCATCCCTTCCTCACAACTATCTCAACCTCACGTTTCCCAGGAAGAGGACTCCACGAGTAAGTCGAGGCTTGGCTCTCCTTTAACTGCTTTTTGCACATGGATGGGGCTGGGGGGTTGGAGAATGTCCTGCTCTGGGTCTGTGTCTGCTGATAAATCACACAGGAGACGTGAGCAAAACTCAGGTTAGTAACTGAGTGTTTTGGAAGATCCCCCGGCACTTCGCTGACTTAGAAGCGGTTACAGTAGTGGTTCTCAACCTGTGGGTCGCGACCCCTTTGGCGGTCGAACGACCCTTTCACAGGGGTCGCCTAAGACCATCCTGCATATCAGATATTTACATTATGATTCATAACAGTAGCAACATTACAGTTATGAAGTAGCAACGAAAATAATTTTATGGTTGGGTCACAACATGAGGAACTGTATTTAAAGGGCCAGAAGGTTGAGAATTACTGGGTTACAGGAAGTTCCGGGTGGATCAGCATGGCCTCCTCGGTGGGGAGGAGAGGCAGCTTCTCACTCTGTTGAGCAGTTTATTTCGATCAGGAACCATTGAGTGGCAGGGCGGTGATGCTACAGTTACACATCCTGTTCTATTCATTTTTTTTTATTCATTCAACAAATATCCGTTGGGCCCTACAGTATGCCAACATTAGGGCTGAACTTTTGGTTAGTTTTTGACGAGGGGAGGACATGGACAAAAATGACTACGATAGGCTCCTTGCCTTTGAAGAGCTCAGCGCCCAATAAAGAGGTTCCCGAGCTTCCCTGACCTACGGCACCCTGCCTGTCTCAGTACTTTTTTCACGGTGCCCCTCGATCTAAATAAGTTCCATTTATTCAGTAGTTAAGTTCAAATATCTTATAAGGGCGTTTTGCAAGGTCTAAGGCAGACTTCACCATGCTTCCCTAGAAAATCTAAATACCCTGCGGCTCCTCTACGAGTTGACTGTCGTGCCACAGGGTGCCTTGGTACCCGGTTTGGGAATGATGGGCCTAATGAGAAATAATTGTATCTGAGTGATGGCATCTCTGGGAAAGGGATAATACAAGTCGTCTTGCTTATTGTGCTCATTGTACAGATTTTTAAAAGGGGGCCCAGAGGTGTTAGGTGGCAAGTCCTGGTCCAGGGCTCGCCCTGGCTCTCAGCGCACGGGGAGCCTCCCTCGCTTGGCAGAGGGTGCAGGCCTCTGCCTGTCTCAGCCTCTCGCAGTTGCTGACAGTCATGCCATGTCCTGCCTCCCCTCCACCCAGGGTGTGGCCTCCCTCCTTTCTCTCAGCTGCTGGAACAGTGGTCACTTTTTCCACTGAGACCTGCTCTCCCTGGAATGTCGCAAGCAGTTGTTGGGCTAGCTGCATAGGATACTCAGCGCTCCCCCACGCCCTGTCTACTGGGAGGGGTGGGTGAGCCAAGTGAGGGCTGGGGAGGAAGGTGCGCAGGTCTGCCAGGGTTTTCAGCAGAGCTCTGTCTGCTCTGCACCCCAGGGCGCCCCATTCAGAAGCTCAGTGTGAGGGCTGCATCGCCACCACATGTCCCGTGAGTGAAAGCTGTCCTCTGGAGACCAGCCATAGGCGTGCTCCCGCCAGGCCAGTCATGTTTCCTCTGAAGCCCAAGGACCCCACTCTGGGCTGCCCCATCCAGACAGCCAACGCAGCCTTTCCACAAGCCCTCTGGGCCAAGCGTTCACCACTTTTCTCCATTCACCGGTTTCTCTCACCACATAGCCCACAACTGAAACAGCAGAAGGGGCTGGATTGGAGTTTAAACCTTCACTCACCACACCTCTGTTTATTGAGTGACTGAATGGAAAGGGCCTGGCCAGGAGGTGGGAATGGTCAAAAGTCAGCAGTCAGCTAGGCCAGCCAGGCCCCTGACGGCTGCTGGGCCCTCGCTCCATGTTCTGCTGGCTCTGCTAGGAAATGCAGGGGAGCAGGTGTGAACCATGGCTGGGCTCCTCCAGCATGTGTCGTGGGCTGCCCATGGGAGGGCAAGTTAGTAAGGCCAGTGGGTCCCATGCTCCCCTGGTCGTCACTGAAATACCCCAGCATATTGTCCACTACTCGATGCCTGGGCAGTGATCGGGCCCCACGGAAAGGACCTTCTCCCCATTCGACCACATGTCTTCTTGTTGTATCTGGACACTTTCTTGGTTTGGGGAACCGATTTGCAATGACTGCTCTTTGGGCTTCACATCTCTCACAAGCAGAGTGCTGAGTCCACTCCCATTTCCCCTGGGATGGACACAGAGGATGTCTGCCCGAGACTCAGAAAACTGCACTCACATAGAGGCTCCACACAGTCAATCAGAAGATATGGCCACAATTAGAGACACAGCCCTCGCCGCCCCAGTTCACGAGCCCCTATGGCTGAGAGAGGCAGGCCAGGCCTTGCCTGCTTGATTCTACTCCACAAGCACATGCAGTATCTGTACACAGATGTGCATCTGCACTCACCCTCGCCCCCTTCTCCCATCCCTCCCTGTCCCTCCCCAACCCTCACCAGCTGCCAGAAGAGCACTGAGATACGGGAACGCAACAGCTCACGTGCGTTCACAACGTGGCATCTTAATTTGAAGAGAGTTCATTGTGTCTCCGCTGAGCCAGTCTTAAAAGCCTCTCTCCCTCCAGTTTTCACTGTTGGTGTTACATTTTTCTCTCATCCCTAAGTCTGCTGATATCAAAATCCCAGCAAGACGGACCAACATTAGGCAAAATAAGACTTTTCCTCCCCGAGGACCTTGTAACTTTCCATCCACCCGCCATGAGGTGGTCCCTCGGTGAGTGGGAGCTATGGGGCTGCTCGATGAGCTCTGAGGACCGGCGGGGCCAGGCCTGTGGGAAGAAGAGCCTGAGATTCTCTTTTCCTTTTACTACCCCCAGGGTCTGCTTCTGCAGGTCTGCCTCTCATCCCGTAAGCATAGAAAGCCTCAGGGCAAGCGACAGTTCCGGGGGACTCCAGGGCTCTTGTCACCACGCACCACAGGTGACACCTGAACATATGTGGTCTCTGTCCTCCCTCTCCTAGGCCTGCCACATGTGGGTAATGCCTGTATTGACGGCCACTTCAGCCATTACATGCGTCACATGTGACATATGCACGCAGGGGGCCTGATCTTTTCCCCATTCTGAGCCCACTCCTTGGAGGACAGCACAGCACAGAGGTTGTCACTTGTCCATGAAAAGCCCATCCCAGAAGCCGGGTTAGTGGCCCCAGGATGCAGATCCTGCTCAGCTGGCTGATTCTGACCCAGGTCCTCCTCCAGCACTGGTCCCCAGTAGCGTGGCGTGCACATGACCTGTGGGGGGCCTGAGTCAGCCTCCCAGCGCTCCTCTCCATGAGTCTTCTGCACAAACACTCTGCAAAGAGCCAGGGGTTGCTAGGGAAGAAAGTGCTTCCTGCCCTGGCCGGTTTTACTCAGTGGTTAGAGCGTTGGCCCAAAGACTGAAGAGCAGCAGGTTCGATTCCAGTCAAGGGCACGTACCTCGGTTGCAGGCTCAATCCCCGGCCCTGGTTGGGGTAAATGTGGGAAGCAACCAATTGATGTGTCTATCTCACATCAACATTTCTCTCTGTCTCTCCCCCACCCCACCCCTTCCTTCCACTCTCTCTAAAGAATCAATGGAAAAAATATCCTCTGGAGAGGATTAACAACAAAAATTTTTTTTAAATGTGCTTCCTCCTTCCGTCTATTCAACACGCATTTACTGATGCCTAGTTTATGTTGAGGTCTCCCCTTGGAGCTGGGGTAGAGCAGTGAACAAGACAAGCAGGACCCTGACCAGGGGAGCTTGCCTTCTAGAGGGGCTTCTGCAGTTCCTCTCACTCCCCTTCCCCAACTCCTCTCCCAGAACCACCCACCCAGCAGCCAAAGCTCCCGGCGAGCTGCCTAGTACTTCTCAGTTGAGAGACTGAAGAAGGTTCGGGAGAGTCCAGGGGACCAGGTCCCGATGCTGCCCGACCCCGCCCCCCGCTCTCCCCCTCCAGCACCTGTGGTTTTCAGGCTGATCTCTCCTGCCCTCTGTGCACCCACAGCCAGAGGTTCTGAGCTGGTTTGCAGCATGGCAGTGCACGTTGAGGCCAGGCAGACACGGCTTTAGGTCTGCTGGGGATTTATGTGCTTAAACCTCTCAGGAATTTCCTGGGCTTGTCTGCAAGATGATCATAATAACGAGCATTGCATTGCTGTGAAGACACTGTCAACAAATGCATGCTGCAGGTCTGACACAGTCTTTGGCACGTGGAAGGGGCTCCGTAAGTGACAGGTCATGCCCTTTGCAAGTACTGATTAAGTAAAGATGCTCGTCTTCTGAACAGATGAGTGACACTAGTTGGATTGAACCGTGGGTTCGGTGCTGCAACCATGGGCGATGTAGCACTTAGAGCATCAGGAACAGTTTCCTGTGTATCGCATTCGCCCCTCGCGTCGCCTTCTAAGGGAGGCGGGGAATGTGTCTTCATCCCAGCGAGATGCGGAAACTTGGATGTAGGGAGGTCAAATTGCAATGCCATGTAGGTGGTGGATGTCAAAGTCAGAATTAGATTCTAATGTCTGGTAACTAGCATTAACCTCAGTGACAGCGTCTAACACACAGCACTTCATGTTATAAGAAATGTTTTACATAAATGACTTTATTGATCCTTACACCAGTTATGACAGTGTAATATCCTAAAGTGAGGAAACTGAAGTCAGAGAGGTTAGGTGATTCCTCTAAGGTCACACAGCCAGGAAGTAATTCATGTCAGAACTCGAACCCATGTTTCCTTTCTACGCTGCCATTGAAGAAGAACAGACTCTCTTGGCAGTGTCACTGGCCATCTTTCCAAATCTCATGGCAACCACCCTTCTCAACCAGGTCATTTGCCTGCAATGGCCAGTCTCTCTTCCTGTGGCCCAGATCTTAATTTCTCCACAATTAGGTTATACTAACTAAATACAAAGCTTGTTTACTTTGGGCTAAATTCACATTAAGTCAGGCAATATGGGAACATGGTGATTTTGTGCTGATCAAATAAAGGATCAGATTGGGAGATATATGCCTAATTTTTTTTTTTTTTAGTGGAGATACCAATTAGTTTTAATAAGTGATTTTTGGTGTGCAGAATCTTACAAGTCACTAGGACATCATGATTTTAAAAAAATGTTCAAGTGAAAGGGATGAAAAATATTAATAGGA
Organism: Myotis brandtii; assembly: GCF_000412655.1. Lineage (NCBI taxonomy): Eukaryota > Metazoa > Chordata > Mammalia > Chiroptera > Vespertilionidae > Myotis > Myotis brandtii. The sequence continues at coordinate 4,207,461 of NW_005366171.1, forward strand.
AAAGAAAGTGAGTTACTGGTTTATTCTCGCGTTCTGTCTGACTGGCACAATAAGTATTTTCTTTCTCCTTGCAACCCAATTCTTTGTAGAATAAAATAGAGCCCAAGGAGATGGGGGTGCTGGGGCAACTTTAGTTCCCAAATAGAGATATACAAATAAGAAAAAAAATACATAAACGTCTAGGTTTGCGTTTTCTCCACCATTTAGTTTTAACCTAGCTCTTCATTGCTCACCTCTCCACACAGACCACGGTTTACTGTCCCGTGGCTCAGGCTGAAGCAGAGGAGCTGTGGCTGCTACTGCACACACTTCCCCTTAGAGGTGCTTTCTGTGGGCCTGCAGCAAACCCTGGCTTTGGACCTAGACAGGCTCTGGTTGTTGGAACAGTCACACCCACGGCTGTTGAATGCAAAAGAGAGAATAACATGTGTTGTTCTTTGAGGGAAAAGCCAAGTCTTCATTTAAGGTGGAAACAAACAAACAAACAAAAAACAATAGAAAACCCGAAGATGCTGCACCGCGTGTTCCTGCCGGGTGGGCAGGACATCTTGTGCTTCCACAGGCTGCAGTCCCAGGCCAGCGAGGCATTCACGGGCTGCAGAGCTCGGGCCAGACAGCCTGTGCCTCTAAGACCCAAAGCTGTTGCAAATAGGTCATCTGTTTCTCTTGGTGTTTGCCCAAGCGTTGGGCCTGAAATAATTTCCAGTCACAGAATAATGAGTTATTGGGAGCTGAGGAGAATGTGGGAGGGACGGCAGGGCCCTTTGATCTGTCGGGGTTTTTGTTTTTTGTTTTTTGTTTTTGTTTTTTTGATGCCTGGGTCAAATTTTTAAACAAATATTAATGACTAAGCTCTGGTTGATCTCGTCTTTGAAAATATTAAAGGTCCTGGTAAATACGGGGAGGGGTCAGGGGTCAGGGGGAGTGTAAGAACTCGGGAAGCAGGTGCTTTCTGTTGGAAGCCAGTGAGCACACAGCAGACCGTGCTAGAGACTTCAGCGGTAGTATTGTTGCCGTTGCTATTATGTGGTATATTAGCATCTATTGTAATAACAACCAAAAGTATTAGTGCTGTTCCAGAACAACTGGGAGGTAAAAGAATCCTCTTGTGATTGGGCAAGTTTAGGGTGTGTAGGGCTGATGGGGTGGTACCCCTGGGTTGGAGGGGAGAGAGTGGCCAGCCACCCTGGCTGCTGCATCCCAAGTGGAACCAAGGCCAGGATTTGATTTGGGCCTGCTGTGGAGGGCCCTCTGCGGGCGAGGAGGCTCCCCGTAGGAGAGAGACATAGTTGTGGGGTGATTCCATGGTCCTCAGGGGGCTGGCCATTTGGAGAAGATAGAGAGGTAGGTTTAACTTCATTATCAAGAATGGACTCATCCTGCAGTGTGCAGGGGAAGAACTAAGTCAGCCCTCACACCCAGCCCAGCCCAGCCCAGCCCATCGCAGCAGCACAACCTGTGCAGTTCCACTCATTCCTTTGAGGCTCAAGCCTGACAGCGGGTGCCCGTTGGTGGTCCTTGCGGAGGTGATGTGATGGGCTCGGGGTGTCTCTGGGTGTAAATGTCCAGATTCGGGCAGCAGAAATAGGCTGTAAAAGGCTATTGGTAGGGCAACCACGTAATTTATTGTCTAAACCAGGATGCTTTTGAGGGTGAAAGGAGGCACTATAACGATGCCGGGGACAAAAAGCGATGAATCACACAGTCCTGGGCACACTGGCTGGAGACATAGTTGTGGGGTGATTCCATGGTCCTCAGGGGGCTGGCCATTTGGAGAAGGTAGAGAGGTAGGTTTAACTTCATTGTCAAGAATGGACTCATCCTGCAGTGTGCAGGGGAAGAACTAAGTCAGCCCTCACACCCAGCCCAGCCCAGCCCAGCCCATCGCAGCAGCACAACCTGTGCAGTTCCACTCATTCCTTTGAGGCTCAAGCCTGACAGCGGGTGCCCGTTGGTGGTCCTTGCGGAGGTGATGTGATGGGCTCGGGGTGTCTCTGGGTGTAAATGTCCAGATTCGGGCCAGCCTGACAGCGGGTGCCCGTGGGTGGTCCTCGCGGAGGTGATGTGATGGGCTCGGGTAGTGCGCGTTTCTCGGGGTGTCTCTGGGTGTAAATGTCCAGATTCGGGCAGCAGATATAGGCTGTAAAAGGCTATTGGTAGGGCAACCACGTAATTTATTGTCTAAACCAGGATGCTTTTGAGTGTGAAAGGAGGCACTATAACGATGCCGGGGACAAAAAGCGATGAATCACACAGTCCTGGGCACACTGGCTGTACACTCACCGTAGGGTTCAGAGTCTGGTTCTCCTTTGAAGTTAAACGATCTCGCACTGGTAGCTGGGGTGGTGTCCGAGTGGCCGTCACCTCCCTGGGCAGCTGCTCTGAGCCCCAAGAATCCTGCCCTTGAGGTGAGCCAGCGTTAGCCCCTTGTCAGAGGTGGTCTCATAGGCAGCACCGGAGGGGCTTCAGCAGGCCTGGAGGCCACTGCCTGAGACCGAGGTCGCATTCACCGCGGGGACGATCCCTGCCCTGTCACAGGGAGTCTGTGCTTTGGGATGTTTCAGCTGGATTTGGGGATGTGATTCCCACCCCTTCTGACAGAAACTGGCTCCCCAGGTGGAGCAAGGCCCCAGCCCCTGCGCCCGAACAGAGCTCTGGGTGCAGGGTGGGGTATGTCCGTCTGTCTCCTGGGCAGGCAGGGCAGCAGGCCCAGTGCTGGTTCAGGGCTGTCAGTGGATCCGAGGTCCTTGATGGTCCTGAGCTCACGGTGCTCTCTTGGCCTTTGCAGGTGGACAACCAAACGGAGGAGAATAACGACATGAACAAACGGAGGCGGAGAGGCTTCAACAGCCTGCACGAGGTTCGTGTGCACAGCGTCGGTTTCAACAGAGGCCCGTGGCCTGACAGCCTATGGCCACAGGCCCAGCCGCCCTGGCCCTCCTTGCTCTCCTCTCTCTGGAGCTGCTCAGTCCCAGGCTTGACTTGGTGGAAAAACAGTCGGGTTCTGGTCCTCGCTCCACTAGTTACTAGCAATGTGACCTTAAGAAACAGAGCCAGCTGGGTGGGGCTCACGTCTGTAAAATACAAATGATACATTTGAAATGTATGAAACCTGGCAGGATTTTTAAAGATTATATAAGATGCTATGCAACATGCGGGGCCTGACCTATGGCACCTATGCTGATCAATATTTAATCACTATCAATAGTGAGCAGTGAAGAGGCATCTGCTGTCCGGCTTTTCTCCCAGTCATTGTTTCTACCTTTCGTGCTTTCTGCACTTGAGTCTTGAAGGCCAATGTCCCAGTGCCCGCAAGTGCCACCTTCTGGTGACAGGAGAACATTACAGGCTACTTTGTCAAAACCAGGCACCAGTCTCTCTCCTGCTACTGAAAAATTGATCAGCAGAAAAAGAGGGTATCAGTTCCGCTTCCCCAGGCAGCTCTTTAAAGAGACCTGAGATATGCCTTCACTTGAAAAGGTCGTTCCAGTCCCCGCAAAGCAAGCCCAGGTGTTGTCAGTGAACTGCAGGAGGCCAGCGCTAGCTAGCCTGACGGCTGATGCCACGATTATGACAGAGGCACGTGGAGGCGTTTGTATAACACATTATACCTGGGTTATAGGGCTTAGAAAAGACTTCCATCTGAAATGTGTATTTTTATGACATTGTGTTCATGTCTGTGACTTGCTTCATGGGGAAGCCTTGACCGGGATCAGCACCCTGGTCCTCACAGCTGAACTTTGTAACGAATAGAGCCACCAGGCCCGCCATGGGGAAGAGGGGCGCTGCCTATGGCTCAGCCCGTTTTCTGGGACGCTTGAAGGGAAGCGCTGATAAGGCCTGCAGTTCCATTCATGTCTTAAAATGTGCTCAAACTCGTATTATCCACTGAGTTCAAATCACCCTTGTCTGAACCCTTACTAGAATTTCTTTGGGGGAATCCCTTCAAGAACTGCTGCTTCCTCGTCTCTTGGCGCTGCTGTGAGCCAGAGCCTGCGAACTGGGAGATGATTGAGAGGAGGAAGCAGAGGCTGAGTGACAGGAGGAGAGATGTCCATTTCCCCCGTCACGGTGTTGGCTCTCGCCTGTGTGCCTGGGATTTGCTCTGGCCTCCACCTAAGGAGCGTCCCTTGCATGCACTTTGTCTTGGGTGGGAGTCTGCTCCTGCCTCTCACACAGGTCTTATTTGAGGGGCCATTTGTGTTCTTTCTGTCGATGGCAGCACATGAGTGGAGTGTGGAAAGAAATCGGTTGCACCTGTCCCTTCTGAGATGGCTCTGGGCCAGGGGTCCTCAAACTACGGCCCGTGGGCCACATGCAACTACAAATATTGTATTTGTTCCCGTTTTGTTTTTTTACTTCAAAATAAGATATGTGCAGTGTGCATAGGAATTTGTTCATAGTGTTTTTTTTTAAACTATAGTCCGGCCCTCCAACCGTCTGAGGGACAGTGAACTGGCCCCCTGTTTAAAAAGTTTGAGGACCCCTGCTCTGGGCTGTTTTCTGAGCCAACTTTTTTTGCTTCCAAGTCAAATTTACCCAAACCATAATTCTTTCTCAATTCTCACTAAGTGTGGGCCCAGAACCGACAGTGTCAGCATCACCTGGCAGCTGGTTACAAATGCAGAGTCTCTGGGCCCACCCCGGACCAACGGAGCCCAAACCTGCTTTTGAAGGAGCCCCTGGTGATTCACGTCTGGGGAGTGCTGTCTGCACGACCCACTGTCCCGGTGACGTTGGCCTTGTACAAACAGTGACCTCCCCAGTGAACTCGCCCGCTCTGCACTCCAGGCTGGGTGGCTGTGCAGCCACACTTCCCACTTTGAAGTGGGGAGTGACTCCGGTTGGTGTTTGTCCAGCACTTCAGGGTGGCTACACAGACAAGGTTTCCCACGGGGCTGCGGCTCTTAGGGGTCTGTTAGAAAAACAACGGACTGTGGCTTGCTGCTTCCCCGGAATCTCTTTATTGTCCTGAGAATGTCTGCCCCAGAGGTTTGTTGTCTCCTGGGAAAGCAGACTGCCCACTGGACATACCAGTGCCATTTTCACCCCGAGGCCTGTGGGGGCAGAGCCTATGGGAAGGGGAGACGGACATTCCGTGAAAACTGGTAATTTTCCAAGTTTCCTTTGTAGCAGATGAACTAAAGAAGCCTTACATGGAACTCCATTTTAAAAATATGTGTATTTTTATTGATTTCAGAGAGGAAGGGAGAGGGAGAGAAAGAGAAACATCAATGATGAGAGAGGATCACTGATCGGCTGCCTCCTGCAAGCCCCCCACTGGGGACCGAGCCTGAAACCCGGGCATGTGCCCTGACCGGGAATCGAACCATGACCTCCTGGTTCATAGGTTGATGCTCAACCACTGAGCCACGCCTGTTGGGCTGGGACTCCATTTTATAAAATAGCATAATCAAAAGGTCACAGCCAACGTCTCACCCGTCATTAGTCACGTTGGTATCATGTACCCTGGTATAAAGCACCGAGAGGAGCCCTTCACCTCCCTGGCATCCTTCTCCAAAATCCATAACCCGGCCTAACCACGAGGAAGATCAGAGCACCCGGATTAAGGGACTTGGTACACAAGAGCTGACCCGTCCCCTTTGAAACTGTCAAAGTCATAAAAGACAAAGACAGATGGACAAACTGTACAGAGAGGAGAGAACTAAGGAGAAATCATGACTTAATTCAATGTAGGATCCTGGATTGTATCCTGGAACCAAACAAGGAAGCATGTGGAAAAACTGGCGTGGTCCAAATCGAGTCTGTAGTTCGTGGCAGCATGCCGGGGTGGATTTCTTAGTTACGGTGACAGTATCGGGATTGCTCCCGATGTTACCATTACGAGCAGCTGGGTGAAGGCTATGCAAGAACCATCTGTGCTATCTTTGTCGTTTTTCCATAAATCCAAAATTATTTCACAATTAAACGTTGTTTTTAAATGGTAGCACCAAGAGAGCGGGGCAGGTTGGAGGTGGGAATGGGTGCTGAGGAGGAAGGAGGAAGATGCCCAAAGCCTGTGCCTGACGGACACCCTTCTTGCTCCCTTCACACACATACACACACACACACACACACACACACACACACACACACACACACACATGCTGTTCACCTCTTGGGAGCCACAGGATGTATTTTGAAAATGATTTTGCTCACTGCTTCATTATTATATTTGATTTTGTGTGTGTGTGTGTGTGACAACCATGTGAAATGGGTTATGCTCCCATTTTACAGATGCAGAAACTTTAGGGAAGTTCATTGCCAAGGTCACTGGGCTGGAAGTGAAAGAGTCAGGATGCAAACCCTAACTCTCGGGCTGCCAAGCCTGGCTGTGCCCGTCCTTGGGCATTGCCTGCTGCTTGTGCCTCACTTCCTGAGCCCATGGAGGGTCTCCTTCTTCAGGAAATTAGTCCCCTGTCCTCAGCCCCCAGGCCCCCTCCCTAATATCTGGGTTCTGGGACCCAACCACCAATGCACTGATTTGGACTTTGCAGCGGCCAGCCTTTTCCAGCCGGAGTTTGGGCTCCAGTCAAGAGGGCAGCATCAGTAAAGAAGGTGGAAATCAGAACAAAGTCAAGTCCATGGCAAGTCAGCTGCTGGCCAAGTTCGAGGAGAGCTCTCGGAACCCTTCGCTTCTGAAGCAGGTGAGTCCCATCACTTGCTTACTGGACCAGCCTTCTCGGTGACCAGAACTGAGAAGCTGGCAGAAATGTTCCGGCTAGGGATGGATTTCAGGTATGCCAGCCACGCCTGGCTCAAGGAAGCCTTCTTCTAGACCAGGAGTCAACAGGATTTTCTAAAAGGGGCCAGGGAGCCAATACTTTAGGCTTCAGGGGCCACCTGATCTCTCTTGCAGCTACTCAGCTCTGCCATTGTCGCATGGAAGCAGCCGTAGACAATACCTCAACAAATGTGCATGCATGTGTTCCAATAAAACTTTATTTACAGAACAGGCTGCAGGCCCGATTTGGCCAGAGGCCCGCAGTTTGCCACGCCTGCTGTGCATGAGAGAAGAATCCTTTCCCTAGTTTGGCTTTACTTTGCAACCATGACTTGGTTTGCAGCCATTGATGAGATGTGCAGTGGGAGGAAGCTTTAGAGCAGCGGTTCTCAACCTGTGGGTCTCGACCCCTTTGGGGGTCGAACGACCCTTTCACAGGGGTTGCCTAAGACCATCAGAAAACACATATATAATTACATATTGTTTTTGTGATTAATCACTATGCTTTAATTATGTTCAATTTGTAACAATGAAAATACATCCTGCATATCAGATATTTACATTACGATTCATAACAGTAGCAAAATTACAGTTATGAAGTAGCAACGAAAATAATTTTATGGTTGGGGGTCACCACAACATGAGGAACTGTATTAAAGGGTCGCGGCATTAGGAAGGTTGAGAACCACTGCTTTAGAGTGTTGGCTGCCTGGGAGAGCACCAAGTCCTTGGTGAGAAGACCCACCCAAGCAAGGGGAAACTGAGTCACGGGTCTTAGCTCCCTGTGGGCCTGCAGCAATGGGGACCGACTCCCAAGTGTTGTGGTGCCTCTCCCTACTCCCTCGGGTCAGGTTGGCAAGGCTGAGTGTCTGACCAGGGTCAGGGTGAGGCTGACGGCAGGCAAAGCTGAGGTCGGGGAGCAGGCCGAGCTGACCTCTCCTGGACTCTGGCTTGGGGTCTGCGCTGCATAGCTCAGTTGGCTCCCCCGAAGGCCTCTGGGAGGCCACTGCCACATCACCAAAGCTTGAGGCATGGGGGCTGGTCTTTCTTTGGAGAACGCCTGTCCCACGACAGATGAGGCTCCTCTCAGGAGGAGGGCAGCCTCTAGGTTAATTCAGCTTTTAGGTGATCATAGAGGTCCCCCTGGCCTTGAGGTGGACCATGCTCCTCCAGACAAACGGACCTTCCCAGGAAGCCACGCTTTCATAGAAGGGGGTCATGTCCTGAGACTTCCTACTCTAACGTTTTGTCTCAGTTGCCCCTCTGCAGGCTGGGTCCCTTGCAGCCCTGAGTGTTGCTGGAGCTTCTCCCATCAGCTCCCATCCCCTGGTAGGCGGGAAGCTCTTCCATTTCCAGGAGGCTCTGGGGCCGGCCACCCCGGCCGGGCATGGGCTCTGGCAGGGCCTGTCCAGTGTCCGGGTCTGAGCCAACAGCAAGGCCTCCCTGAATTCACACCTTGTCCCTGAGGAGGGGACTCCGGGACTTGCTGTCCGCCTGCGCAGAGCCAAGGTTCCGGTTTCCTGGCCTTGCCGGACCTCAGCCCAGGGCACGCTCCCTCTCTCTGTACCTGAAAACTCTCGCCCCCTGCCTCCCTTCCTGTCCTCTCGGTCTGACTCAGCCTTTTCCTTCGTGTTTCCTGCGGCTGCTATCTTGGACTCCCCGTCCTCCTCCCAGGAATGCCATGTCTCGGGGATAGGTAAGCCTGTCCTTCGCTCGTCCTCTGACCCTCCTGCTCACTCTCGCTGTCTCCAGCCGGAAGAGCCCACGGCCAGCCCACCGCCTCCTCTGAAAAGGCAGGTAGGGCTCCTTCCAGTGGATGGGGTCTTGGTGAAGCCAGAGGGGCCCCTGATGCAGAGGGGAGGGCTCAGTCGGCCTCTGCACACCCAAGTAGGGCTGATTATAGGTTTCTCTGGGAAGGCAGGCACAACATGCGGTCCTTCAGCCAGTCGGGGGTATCGGCTGACCAACCACGGTGCTTCTGGTGCGCTGTTTGCTTGGGGACACAGACCGCACCACCTGGTCTGCTGTCTGTTTTGTCGGATGCCCCGGAACACAGCGTTAGCTGCAGACCACGTACATAGGCTGACGTGTAAAGGGATGAGAAAGAAGCAGTGATGGTGGAATGGGTGTAGGTGGCCGCTCGGCTGCACGCCTTGAAGGGGGAAGGCTGGGGTGTGGCGCCCGAGTAGACAAGGCCCCGCGTGGTGCGCAGGCGCAGCGGCAGCTGGCACTGTGGCTTTCCCCGGCCAGCATCTCTGGGTTTGGAATTTGCACAGACTCACTGTTTTGACCACAGCATTCAGAGATGGCTGGTCAGCATGAGACATGTGTGTTGCTTCTGGGCAGTGGAGGCTGAATGAGGTCAGTGTGGGTATGAAGCAGAGATGTCGTCTTAGTGTATAAGAATTACCTAAAGAACAATTTTTTCAATTAAAAAAATGGGTATTTAAAAAAATACCAATATCTGGTGCCCATCCCAAGACCAATTAAATTAGAACCTCCGGAAGTTGGGCCCAGTCTTGGGTAGTTTGTTAAAGGGCCCCGGTGGCTGCAGTGTGAGTCTGGGATTGAGAACATGGGTTGTACAGGTTTTGATTCAGTGGGTCTGGAAGGAGGCCCAATAGTCATGTTAAGGAGGATGTCAGATTTATATAATGTTATTAACCAATGTTACCTCAATAAATTAAGTTAAAAAGGAAATTAAAAAAATAACAATAAAGAAAGCAAAGGAGAGATCAGGTGATTCTGATGCAGATGGTAGACCATCAGCACCTGAGGTTAGTATGGAATCTTAAGGTGACACCTGGTGCGCCCTGGGCCCCTGGTCCTCCTGGGGGTCCTCATGTTGGGGGGCGATGCAAGGGCCCTAGTAGGGAAGGAAGCTTGATTTGTCTTCTCTCCAGCTCCCCTCCGTGGTTGTGACGGGGCATGTGCTCCGAGAGATAAATCAAGTGTCCGCCGGTGGCGAGTGCCCGAGCCGGCCCCGCAGAGCCCGAGCCCAGTCTGACCTGCAGCTGGGGGGGCGCGAAGAAAACCCTGCCTGCCAGGGGGCGCTGGCCCTGTCGGGGGTGCTGCGGCGGCTGCAGCTAGTGGAGGAGAAGATTCTCCAGGTGAAAGCCTCGCCCTGGGCCCTGCCTCTGCCTGGGTCCGGGGTGCCTTCCGTTCCCCTTCTTCCTCCGCCTGCCCAGGGTGGGTTCCTTCTCTGCCTGTTCGTGCCCTGTCCCCCGTCCTGTGTGTGGGGAGTGAGACAAGCCTGCCTGACTGCCCCCTGTCCCCCTCCATTCCAGGCTCTGTCACTCTCTCTTTTTCTTTCTCCTTTCTCGCCTTGGCTGCAGAAGAGGGCTCAGAACTTGGCCAACAGGGAATTTCACCAAAAGAACATTAAGGAGAAGGCGGCTCACCTGGCCTCCATGTTTGGACATGGGGATTTCCCACAGGTAAACGGGGGTTCAGAGCCCCAGGAGCCCGTGAGGCGGCCGCGACTCAGTCTCTGGAGCACCGTGTCCTCCTTCCCACTGCTTTTATAGCAGGAGGCACGATTCACTTGTCAAGCCGCTAAAGAGTTCAAGGTGCCGTCTTAAAAAGATGCAAATAAGAACACTCAAAATAGGTAGATAAGTCAGAACAAAGGGAAAACCAAGAGAGAAAAGTGAGCTCAGATCAAAGGCAAACATTACTGAACAGAAACACGGGCTGTTAGACACAAAGAGGAAAAGCTGGTCAGTTGCAAGAATCACATGACAGCGCCTTTAAGGTGAAAGCAGCCCAGTTGCTCATGATGTTTGAGGGCCGGATGGAGAATCTCCCCGTGGCCTTGATCAGGGAAACACTGAGGAAGAGGTCAGCCCCACGCCGTAACCTGAACTCTGCTCCCCCAAAAGGCAGCGCGGAGCCAAGGAGAATGGCTTTGCCTTAGAATACAAAGCACAGCCCCCCGCGAGCCAGGAGCTTATTTAGAAACTTGCAGAAAAGGAGAGTGTGTGCAGGCAAGGAGATGAAAGAATTGATATGAGGTCCCACAGCGCCTGTATGTGTGAGGCGCTCTCTTGCAGCAAACCTGGTCTCTAGAACATTCCTGTCTGCTGCTCTTACTCAGTCTCCTCCAGACCTGAGTCCTCTGCTACTCGGCAGAGTCACTGGCCTGGGAAGGAGGCTTTGCATTTATTTAGCTCAGTGGTTCTCAACCTTCTGGCCCTTTAAATACAGTTCCTCATGTTGTGACCCAACCATAAAATTATTTCGTTGCTACTTCATAACTGTAATGTTGCTACTGTTATGAATCATAATGTAAATATCTGATATGCAGGATGGTCTTAGGCGACCCCTGTGAAAGGATCGTTCGACCGCCAAAGGGGTCACGACCCACAGGTTGAGAACCGCTGATTTAGCTCATGTTTAGGTGGCACAGGTGTCTGCAGATGCTGAGGCCATCTGCCCCGAAGTAGCCCAGGATTCTCCTTTCCTAAGCTTGCACCTGCCACTTTATACCAAGCTCCGGAGTGAGGGCCTGGGGACTTCGCTGGTGTCTGTGGCAGACACGGGCAGGAGCAGGATGGACCTGCTCCAGCTGTTACAGTGTGACAAGGGAGTTGGAGCAGAAAATGTAGCCAGGAGCCAGACAGCCCTGCCAGGCTCCAAAGACAGAGGCCTCTGCTTGGTCCCGAGAGGCGGGCCTGCATGTCCTTTCCCCTCCTCGCATGCAGAGGCAGGGGCTGCACCCAGGCGAGCATACTGTGCCTTCCCCGGGGATAATCACTTTCCTCTGTTTCTGTTCTGTGCAGAATAAACTGCTCTCTAAAGGCCTGTCTCCTACTCAGCCTCCGTCTTCTCCCTCCTGCCTTCCATCTCCTGATCCAGCTGCCGCTTCCTCTCCATCGGCTGTTGACTCTGTTTCTCCTGCCAGAAAGGTAGTTGTCCCGAACAATTAGCTCCCCTCACTCCCTGCATGTTCCAAGATGCCCTGCTCTGCTCGGCCCGCACAGCCAGCTGAGCTCGGCCTGGCTGAGGTGGAAATCTGTAAGATACTTTCCAACGGTCCCGGGTTTGATTCTGGTTTTGTGTTGGACCCAGCAACAGAGCAGAAACAGGCAGCACGTCTAGCACCGCTCATTCGTCCAGCGAGCTTTAGTTGGACGCACACTGTATGCCAGCCACTGTGTCAGGTGCTGAGGAAATGAACAGGAGGTTTCTCGTACTACAGTTTAGATGGCAAAACAGCACATCAGCCTAGAAATAAGTAACTTTTTGCCATATGAAATTGCCGCTATCTGGCTATTTTTGACCTAGCAAATTGGCAGTTTCATGTGGTGAACCTAATGTAATACTATACATTAATTCTGTGAGAGGCATAAAGGGCAAGGTTGTAGGAACTCAGAGGGGAGAGGCCTGGCAGGACTCGCAGGAGGGAGCATGGGGCTGAGTGTTGAGGGTTATAAGGAGGGTTTGCTGAGAGAAGTGAGGGGGAGGGTGTTTCAGAACGGGCCCGGCATGTGCAACGGCAGGCAGACAGGACTTCATGGATGGAGGGTCAGGATTCTGGTGAGACTTGAACTTGGGGATAAAAGTATTCTTAGGGGTGCAGAGAGTGAGTATGAAAGCGAGCCCACTCTTCTCGCGTTAAGGAACTGCATTGGGTCCTCTTCCAAAGAGCCACTGAAGGCTCTTCTCCATGTTCTAGAAGGTAGCAGTGCAGAGGTTGGCTTGGAGGGAGGGAGAAGGAGGTGGGGAGCTACCTCTGTTTAAATTGATCATGAAATGCACCGTGAGCAACTGTTAAATGTGGGCTCTGGGCACTTTTCGTGTTTCCCCTTGTCCTCCTGATACCTAATACGCTGAGAACACGCCCAGGCTGGGAGGGAAAGGGGCAGCCTCTGGAGAAGCGTGTCCGTGGAATGGATGAGCCTGGAAACGGACATGAGGCCACTCCTTTAGCCGTAGTGCGTGGCAGTGGCCTTGGAGTCTCTTCCCACAGACTGTGCTCCTCTGAACACATCCAGTCTGTCTAGCAGTCGCCTGGGCTGAGCTCGGCCGGCGGGGCTGCCTGTCCCCCATCAGAGTTACTACTCATTTGCCTCTAGCTGTTAGCTGATGCACAAACCAGCCCCCTGCTGCTGCATTAGTGGGAAATTAGGAATTGCCTCATAGTGTAGATGGGGGCTAGGCCCCCTTTCACCCCACCACTGTGGGAAGAAGGGTGCAGATACTGTCTCCAAGAAAGGAATCTTATCAGACACCCCCCCACCCCCCTGCCCCGCCAAAGTCCCCATCGTGGTGTGACACATCCCTGGAATGGAGAAACACACTTTCTGTCTTCAAGTCCACTGAACATAGCCAAGGCTGCCCGGCCAGTGTGGCTCAGTGGTTGAGTGTCAACCTATGAACCAGAGATCACAGTTCAATTCCCAGTCAGGGTCCATGCCGGGGTTGCGGGCTTGATCCCCAGTGTGGGGTGTGCAAGAGGCAGCCGATCAATGATTCTCTCTTATCATTGATGTTTCTGTCTCTCTCCCCCTCTCCTTTCCTCCCTGAAATCAATACAAATATATTTTTAAAAAAAGAAGAAGAAGAAAATAGCCAAGGCTGAGATGCCCACATTTGTCCCAGGTCAGCCTTTGATCAGCTGTTTGACCTTAAGTCTCCTCACCTGTCTGGACCTCCATTCTCTCATCAGCAAGAGCATGATTCCTGGCTCACGTGATGGTGAGCTGTATGGGTGGAGACTGGCATTTTTGTCATCAACCTCACCAAAAGGCTTCAGAGAAGCCTTTTTGCCCTTCCCTGGGGAGTGCTTCCTGCTGTGGAAAAAGGTCACCGTCACCCTTGACAGGATGATAAAGGTGAGGGCACTCGTGCGTAGACAGGCAGTGGCTCATGCTCGAGGCTGGGCGGTGGACCCACGCCTTGCTTGTCTCTGGCCCAGCCCCTCTCTGGCTGGTCTTGGTCAAGGCCCTCTGTTGCCCCTGCTTTTCTTTTGACCTCAGGATGGCCTGGCTTGCTCACTGCCCTGTCAGGGCTGAGGGCAGAGCCACCACACTTCCCAGCTTCCCCTGACGTGGTTTCCCGTAGGTATTAGTTCTCTAGGTGGCGGCAAAAGGCAGCTGCCTGGGTGCATGTGGGGCGTCCGGGTGCGACAGACGCTTCTTGTCAGCAGGATTGTCTCCTGTCTCAGCATCCTCACAGCATCACAGGAGGCCCCGGCTGCCGCTTCCCCAATGGCTCTTCAAACAGCGTCACACGGATGGCACTCAGCGAGTCAGTGAGGAAGCGTTCACTCATTAGACAAATATTTGTTGAGTGACAGCTTGGTGTCAGCATCTCAGGCTCTTTGGATGCGCATCAGTGGGCAGGAGTTATGTCCCTGCCCTGATGGGACTTGCCGCCTAGTAGGGGGAGTAACCAACAATAATATGATACAGAAGTAAGTTATGCCATATGTCAGAAGATAAGATGATAGTTTCTATGGAAAATTAGCAGATAGCAGGGACTTGGCGTGTAAGGGGAGGGTAGCAATTTCAATGGGGTAACAGGAGGTTCTTCCTGAGAAAGTGGGAACTGAGCAGAAGCCACAGATCAGAAAATGGGGAGGAGACGAGTGCCTGGGGTCCTGGCCTCAGCCCGGGGTTCTCTCCTCTGCACCACGCAGGCCCAGTGTGAATGGAGGGAGGGCTGCAAATGGGGTGGACTTTGGGATGGCCAACCCTCAGGCCCCTGCTACCACCTCTAGAGCTTTCATTCTTTGTTCCTTTGTTCCTTGTTTCCCCTTCTTTTTTCTTTTTTCTTGGCCATCAAACGATGGTGTAACTGGGCTATTTTAATAGCATTCATCTTATGTGCCTTTCACAGAAGTGTGGCTGGGAATGATTGGGGAGCTCTCAGAAAGGGCCACCCTGGGACCCCGGGCAAGTCACTTGCCCTCTCTGTGCTTTAGTTTCTCCATTTGCAAAAAGCACCCAGGTTGCACCTGACACCCACAGAGCCCTCCAGCTCTCACCGTAAAGCCATTGTAGGCGCTTAGGAGAGAATGTTGCCAGCTGTACGGCCAACTTCCCCCCCTCAACTTCCCTCCCTCTCTTACCACGCCCCACCAATGACTCGGCAATGGGCTGTGCACATGCAGAATCCGGCAGAGTGAGGTCTCCTCGTAGAAGAGATGCCTGCCCCTTACAGTAGGTGACAATTCGGGGACAAACAACGTCAGTCAGTTGGTGGGGCTCAGGGAGCCTCCCTCCTGAGAGCCTGGGGCCTGCGGCTTCTTCCAACAGATTTCAGGCTTCTCTCGTGGCCCAGTGACCCAAGTCTGCCTCCATTTGGGGGAGCTGGGGTAAGGGAAGTGCAAGTGGGAACGGATGCTAGTCCTTGGCCACTCCTGGCCGGCCGCCGGTCCCTGCTCCTACCCAAGGCCCCACACTGCAACTCTGTGGATCCGGGAATATCACCTCCTCCTGGGAGCAGACTTAGCCGGACTTGCCATGAGGAGCACATGTTACTCACGGGGACAGAAACCTGGGCCACCGACTGCCTTCAGACTACACAAACCCACCCTCTCAGACTGATGTTCTGCCTTAAATTTCAGAGTGATACTGCTGGGATTTTTTATTTGTTTAGTTTTGGCCTGAACAGTTTCAGAGAATCTTGAGGGCTTCTCATTTAAGGCCCAGATTCTTACCCCAGAATCTTGTCTTTCTAGACCAGTGGTTCTCAACCTTCTGGCCCTTTAAATACAGTTCCTCATGTTGTGACCCAACCATAAAATTATTTTCGTTGCTACTTCATAACTGTAATGTTGCTACTGTTATGAATCGTAATGTAAATATCTGATATGCAGGATGGTCTTAGGTGACCCCTGTGAAAGGGTCGTTCGACCGCCAAAGAGGTCGTGACCCACAGGTTGAGAACCACTGTTCTAGACCTTAGACTATGGAATCACATCCAGTCTTATGTCCTCAGCACCACCAGACTCATCCATCCCATCAAACCAGCCCACCTGCATCGTGTCAGTCCCCCTCATCCATTAGTTAACTTCTTCATTTCAGAAGGGCGGCCACTGCCCATCTGGCTTCTGCCCCAGCTGCTAGCCATGTGCCCTCTGCTGAGCTATTGTTACGAACAAGGTAGCGGCTGAGTGTTTGCTCAGCTGAGCAAGAGGGACAGCCTGCCTCTCGGGGCTGGAGACTGTGGTTAGTCCTCCTGGGTCGGAGAGCAGTGTGCATTGCAAAGGGAGCTTTCTCTCCCCTCCTGGGTGTTTGCTTTAAAACTGGATTTGCAGGGTTTACTCTAGAGCTTTGCATGTTTGAGGGAAGCTGGGCAGTCGTGGGCGGCAATCTGCCTTGGTCTCATCTGACACAGGATAGATCTCAAGGCTGCCTCCAACCTCACTGTCCTTCTCTCTGTCCCAGGGACACACTAGGCAGCTTGTTGGACGTGTCCTACGTGTAACTCAGCCAGGCGGTTTTACTGTGTAGCGTGCTGGTGGCAGGGAGGCAGGATGCTGTAGGCAGAAGGATATGGGCTTGGAGTCAGAGTGTCGATTCCTGCGTGGCCTGGGACAGGTCAGCAGACCGCTCAGCGCCTTAGTTCCCTAACCTGTAGAGCGGAGATGACAGCGGCTACTCCTCAGGGTCACTGGAATAATGCAGTGACCTTGCCTGTGGTAAAAATGCCTGAAGCAGTAAATGTGCTCTTTCCCAAGTGGAGGAGAATTCTAGAAGAAAACTCACTTACCTAAAATGCATGCTGAGTCCTCTCTTTCTGAAGGCAAAGAAGTCACCTTCAGGTTTCCGTTTCCATCCTAGCCACTTGGGAGCAGTGTGGCCGCATGGAGTTAGGGACTCCCTGAACCCCAGCTGCCCATGACTGTAAGACCCACCTCTCAGGCCATGAGGGTTAAATGCATGTGATGAAGAGCATGGTGCCGGGCACCAGAGTCAAAGGCGCAGATATGGGCTCCCACTAGAGGAGTAGGGGGGCGGGGGCACTGTCATAGCCCCAAAGGCCTGCCTGTGTCTCAGCTCTGAGCTGATATCCTGACCCCTTCAGGCAAGGGGGTCTCACCTTGCCCTCCCTTCCCCGGCCCTTCCCCTGGCATGTGGCTGAGGACTCCGGTCCACCAGCCTGTTCCCTGCTGCTTCCCAGGCAGGGGCTCCTCAGTGAGGAACGTCCTTGCCCAGCAAGCCCAGGAGAGGTCCTCAGGCCCTGCCTGTGGAAACCTCCCCTCTCGTAAGCCCCCTGCTCCAAGGCCCTGGGAGCATCCCTCTCACGCAGCCTGACCCGTGTGGGCTCTCTGAGGCTCACCGCAGGCCCGGTGGCCACAGGTGGCCCAGCTCTACGGAGGAGCACAGCCTGGACACCTGGTATTCGTGGCTGAGTTCCAGGTCCAAGGGGGACATTACCATTGTTTGGAGACAAAAGGGCCCAGGAGCCTGCTTCCTCCTTCGTTCAGCGCTTCCGCTCTGTGCCAGGGGTGTAGAGGTGAATAAGACGGGGCCATGACGTTAGGGAATGCAAACCAGAGGGGAGGTAGGCTGGCTGGGAGCAGGTGAGAAAGGCTCCAACAGCCAGCAGCGACCACCCTATTCCGAGCTGGGAGTGATGGGACTGCTTTAGGAATGTCTGCTGTGGAGATCTAGCCATCGTCTGCAGCCTCGGGCGATGGTGCTTGCGGCAGTAATTACATCACCGTTAGAATCTGGGCTGAGAAAAGCCAGCCGCTCATCCTTGGTGAGCCCCTTTGTTCTCACTCGTGCAGAGCCCTGTGCGACCGTCTAAGGAGGAGAAACGTCCCAGAGCGCAGGCATGTGAAGCTGCACCGATGGTGGTGCTTTGGACTCACTAACTTGGCAGATGCCAAGTGCTCTTGGGAGCCGAGTGCCACACGAGGCACAGCCGCTGTCACCGAGTGGGAAGTGGATGCAACTGGGAGGAAGGGGCCTCTCTGATCAGGTCGGCCTTCACCCTGACAGCCCCTGGCCAGGTGACTGGACGGTGCCCTGTGCTGGTAGAACCACTGAGCAGGCTCACGGCTGCACAGATGTGTTTGGGCAACACCCCCAGCAACCGCACAGCCCTCTGCGTGCTTCCTTAATTGCTCCCTAAGTCAGGATTACACGGAAGCTCAGCGATGCAAAGTGCTTATTAGCTAAGTGGTTAATAAGGCCTCATTAGGGACTTGTAGCTAAAGTCCCGGAAAGTACAGTCTCGGTCTCTGCTAACTCAGGGGAGGCAATGACTGCACGTGGGTATCCCGGCATCACCGTGGTGCCGTTCTGGAGAAGCACACGGAGCCAGTCCCCACGCTGGGCCAGTGGACATGGCCACGCCAGGGCAGTGTGGATGGACAGGAGGTAAATCTGGCTTTACCTCTTTATTCTGATACAAAACCAGAAAGTTCTTCATATTCTGCAGCCCCCAGCTGAGGGGCCCGTGTTGGGGGCCTGGCAGGGGATGGAGCATCAGGCAAACAGTAGCATGTTGTCCTCAGCCAGTGCACCTGAGCGTTCCTTGAAAGCAGGAGCCAAGGGTCTTGGCATTAGTGACAATTGCAGAGCGTGCGCTTGGAAGCAGAATCCTAACTAATCTCTCCCAGGCCGGGCCAGCGGGGAGGGGACAGACCAGCCTGGCAGCTGCTGCTCCTGAGAGGGGCAGGCTTTGTAAAGTCGAGGGACCAGTCGCCCGCAGCCACGTTCTCCACAATCCCCCACAACCACAAACATGGCCTGGGGCAATGGGTCCAACGTTGCTGTTAGGTTGGGGTTCCCTTGGTGAGAAGGAGGGTGAGTGTCACTCCTCCAGCCGGTTCGGCTGCCCCTCCCGCTCATTCCCTTGCAACGCCTGTGCTTTGGCTGGAAACCGAGGAGTAGGTCTCAGGTTCTGAGCATGGGCATCGCTGCCAGGAGGTGGGGAGCCTGCCGCCCTGTGCTTTGCTGTTGCCCAGAGCAGTCTGGATATAGATTGAGGACGTCCATCACCCACACACAGGTCCCTGCTATGTGCTCCCCCAATGGCCATCGGCCTGTGCCCGAAGTTCCTTCAGCCTAAATCGCAGCTCTCTCTGGCCACATCTGCCAGAAGCTGGATTCGGAGGATGGGGAGGGTCTGAGCCCCCTCCCTGCAGGGTCACGGGGTCAGGAATCTCAGACTGAGCACGTTCACCGCCCTGCAGAGGAGACTGCAGCGTTCCTGGGCGGCCTTTCTGAGCCGGTGGGGAGAGGGGACCAGCTGTGTGTGCTGGGTGTGTGGATGAGTGTGCCCTGTCTGCTTGTGCTGCCAGCTCCCACCCTTCCTGGCTCCTCCACACACTGGGGTGGTCCAGGCACTCGGAGGCAGCCATGGGCCATCATGCCCACAGGAGCCCAGGCACTCACCACCCATCAGGCAGTGATCCCCGGGGCCCACATGGAGCGGCTGCCTCCCCTACTCTGGGCTGGTCTTGCCTGGCCCTGGCCCTGGGGCCTCTGGGCATGCTGCCTGGAGCCCACAGTGAAGCTCCTCATCCAGAGCCCTCCACCTGCCCCAGGAGCCGGCTCCACTCCCAGGCCAGCCCCTGCTTTGACTGTCAGGGTGAACTGTGGTCCTGGCCTGGAGGGGCTCTGGTCAGGCACAGCCATCGCTCCCTGGGGACATGGAGCTGCAGGGCTGGCTGCCGCCTGCCTCCGGAGTCAGAGGAAGACGGGAGGGAGGAGTCAGGTTCATATTGGCCCAGCCCCTGCTAAACACCAGGCACGTTGCCCCATGTCTCTCAGTTCTTACCACAGACCCATGAGGCAGGCACGATTCTCCCCATTTTATTCAACTTGAAAACTGAGCTCAGCAGTGGTGATTCGGGGCCCTACCCTTCCTCCAGGTCTGTGGGGGCTCCGTGCTCACTGAGCAACAGCGGACAACCCTCCAAGGGGGAGGGTTTCTGTAGGAGGGTAGCTGCGGTTCAGCTGTCTGTCTGTCTGTCTGTGAGGTCTCAGTTCCTGAGCTCTTGGTCTCCCTTGCTCAGCTTCTGTGCCTCACAGGCTTTTGGAGGCTCCGGTGACACAGGTGCAAACATGCCTTTGGGTGGAAAGCAGGCCAAGCAGCCCGAGTCATCCCAGCCGCTGAGGAGACAGGCGTGGGGAGGAACCTGGGTGGGGGTGGGAGTCAGGCGACAGGAGCAGCGTCCTGGATCTTCCGTTTGTTTGCTAAGTGGCCTTGGATAGATCCCTCCTCTCTCTGGACTTGTTCACCCCATCTCTGCACTGAGTAGTAACTCCTGAAGGACCTGCACCCCCAATGGGTGTAGTTCTACGAGTCGCCAGGCTCCCCGGGGGTCACAGGGTTCCGTTCCTATCCTTCGCTCCATCTGCAGAGTGCCTGCGGCCCGCTCCGGCCCGGTCTGCCTGTCGCAGGACACCGGGTGCTGTTTGCATGTGGGTGTGGCGCCCTTTCCCACATCCAGCCTGTTCCTGGTTTCCTTCTCGGTGCTAACCGGCCTTGCCTTATCTCTGTCTCCTCTACCTCTGCTCGCGGGTAGCTGACGGTAGGGAAAGTGTCCAGCGGAATAGGGGCTGCAGCCGAAGTCCTGGTCAATCTGTACATGAATGATCACAGACCTAAGGCCCAGGCCACCTCTCCAGACCTGGTAAGAACGCACCCCCACCCCCCAGCTTCCCCTGCAGACTCTCCAGGGGAGGGCACCCAGGACCCAGAGAGGAGGGCATGGCCCTCTCCAGGGTGCCCCTTCTCGTGGACAGAGGGGTCGGGAATGGCGGATCAGAGCAGAGGTAGAGGGAGGCTGCATATCCTTGAAGACAAACCACCCGGCGACCTTGGGGGTTGTTTCCCAAGGCCGAGCACCTTCCCTGCTGCCGGGGAGCTCAGCAAAAGGCCCGGTGAGGCCTCCACATGGTCGGACATCCCTTTCTGTCAATGTTTAGTGTCCAAGTAGCCCTTTTGCGTTAGGTTGAGAATTCAGTGGTGGAAACACATCCCTTTTAATTCTCCCTTTCTCCAAAGGATGGCCACTCATGGCCATCACCAGAGATTTGAGTTGACAGTCCCTTTTGCTTCCTTTCGGCACATTCCCTAGAATCGCCCAGGGGCACCCCTGCGCTCCCCTCCCCCACCCCCTTGCATTTAGGAGTCCTACTGGAGCCTGGTGGCTGTGGGGCACAGCCTCTCCCTTTTCTGCAGTTCTCTTGAACAGTTTTTTTTTTTTGAACAGTTTTGATGCCACAACTTTCCCTGACTTAAGTCCCTGCAGGGGACAAAAGATGTAGAAAACATTCCTTCAGTGACCGCACTCTACACCCGACAACGCTTAACCCTGGGGTAGGCTCCTGGAGAGGGTGTCACTGGCCAGGCATATCTGTGGAAGATGCCCACACCTAGACCAGGAGACATCACCCCCTCCCGAAACCCGGGCAGCCAGGCTCGGGGACAGGCCCCCCCGCCTCCCCGGGCCTGCCTGTGGCCAGCCAGCCTGGTATACAATGAACAGCAGCCCCTGCAGTTTTGGGGGCTGTTTGGGGAGCATTTCTTCCCATTCTCTTTGCTGCAGCGTCTGCAGTGACGTGAGCAGCAGACAGGAGCCATGACATCCCCATGATCATGCTGGAGTTTCTAACAGCCGGGGCCTCGCATTCCACAGCTCCTAACACCCTGCTCTTCTCTCTGATGCCCTGTGCCCCCCAGGAAACGACACGAAAGGCCTTTCCCCTGAACCTGGGCGGCAGCGACACCTGTTACTTCTGCAAGAAGCGCGTGTACGTGATGGAGCGGCTGAGCGCCGAGGGCCACTTCTTCCACAGAGAGTGTTTCCGCTGCAGCGTCTGCGCCACCACCCTGCGCCTGGCCGCCTACGCCTTCGACGGCGACGAAGGTAACCAACCGCCTTCCCCCAGGGACGGCACCGTGGGCTCCTGTCCCTCTGGAGGCTCTGGGACACCCAGCAACTCCCCGGGAGCTCAGTGTCATCGGGAAAGCTGTTCAGGGAGCCTGGGGGTCCTCTGGACAGAGAGGCCACCGGCAGGGGGCAGGGGGCAGGGGCTCCTGGGGGAGAGGCAGCGCCCACACCTGGTGGGCACTGGCCCTGAGGGCACCTGCCGAGTGCCGCCAGCTCTGTGTACATTTTCTCGTTCGGTCTCACCACCTTCCATCTCCCCTGTGTGGGGGAGACAGGTGCTCAGCAGCACACCGCTCATGTAATAAGGGTTCAAGAGGTGACGGCACATGGGTGGGAGTAGTATTTGTAAAGTATGCATTAGGAAAATAATCACAATAGTAACATCCGTTCTGATGAGGAGCTGGTCAGAGGTCACGGAGGAAGGAATTGCACTCATTTGGACGAGGAGTCATTTTCTAATTTTCAGCCTGGGGTATTTGCACTGTCAGGTAGGATGAGAGGCAGCGTAGCACCGTGCTGTGACTTTAGACCCTCAAACTCAAGCGCCAGGTTCAAATCTAGACTGTGGCACGTACTAGCCCTGTAACCTTGGGCCCGTTCCCTGACCTCCTGGTCCCTCAGTTTCCTCGTCTGTAAAATCAGGATAATAATAGTACCTAGCACATGAGGTTGTTGTAAGGGTTGGTGAGTTAATCCTCGGGGAGCATTGAGAATAGTGCCTGCTATACTGTGAGTCCTACCAAAGTTTTCCCTGTCGTTATCATTCTTCCCGTCACTGTTGTCACTGATGTAACAGTGAGCAAAGAAGGCTTTTCTGGAAAACGCCCCAGGTCCTGGGCAGCGGCCGGGGGCCCACTGTGTGTCTCACCTGGGCTTTTCCTCCTCATCTCCGCTGCCATCTGTTCCCAGCCTTTCCCACCCTGGGGTCCCAGAAAGGAGGAGGAGCTAGAAGGAGTGTTGCTGTCCATTTTGCTGCCTCACCACCAGTCCTGGGAAGAGACTTGGCCTTCGTTTGGTTTGGGGATCAGCTGAGGGGTTCAGCCTCATCCCTCTTCCTGGGCCTCGAATCAGTGCCACTTTAAGACAGGACACAGAAACCCCTTCCCGAGAGGGAGCTGCCCTGGGTCTGTTCCCATGGCTGGCGTTGTCTGATCTGGACAGTGGCGTGCACTTGGCTCAGGCCCACTGTGGCTCTGGCTTACAGGGGGGAAAGCACACAAAAACCTGTGTGTATGCGTTTCTTTCTACAGGCAAGTTTTTCTGCAAGCCTCATTTCATTCACTGTAAAGCCAATAGTCAGCAGCGGAAGAGACGGGCAGATTTGAAGCAGCAAAGAGAGGTACGTTTTGCCTTGAAACAGGGAAGGGCTCTGGATAGGAGGGGGTTTCAAGGGTTCCTCCACGTTAGGCCAACATCTCTGGCCCTAGAAGGACTGAGACTCGTAGATGCGGAAGAGGGCTCTGCGCCCTGCTGTGAAGGTCCCTTTGCCTCAGTCTGTTCAGAAGACCTCTGAGGTATATCCCCCTGTCCTCCTCCCCCCTCCCCACCCCCCTGTGCCAACTCCCAGGTGCGCGGCTGTGCTGGCCTCTCGGGAGAAGCCCAGAGAGCTTTCCCGTGTGCCAGGGATGGGGCTATCTGCTCAGCCGTGCAAAACTTACCCATTGTCTCCCCATGGTCGCGGGCCCTGTCTTCTCCACCCACCCCCCCACAGGACCACAGGGCACAGTTTGTAGGGATGCCTAGTAGGGGGCCAACCTTTGCTAGGTTTCCAAGTCCTTTCCCTCAGCCCTGGGATGTCAGCAAGGTGATGAGCTTGTTCTAGTGCCCCCTCTGGCAGCTCTTAGCAAATCCCTCCATGCCCAGAGCCACCACTGACAGCTGTTTTCTGATTACATGTTAATCTAGGCTCAATGTAGAAAACACAGACAAATAAATTAGATACATAAAGAAGGAAGGTTAAAGCGCCCACTGCCACTCTATCCTGAGAAAACCGTGATTTTGTGACAAGCATTTCCTTCCAGACTTCTTCCTCTGTGCATGGATGGTAACTGGTCAGAATCCTACCGCTACAGTTTTATCTTTCTTTTCTCGCTAACACTGTATCAAGAACAGTTTCCCATGACATTACAACTCCTTTAAGAGCATAAAATTGGGTGCCTATAAAACATGGTCAATAATTTATTTAATGACTCCCATATTGTTGAATGTTCATGTTGTTTAATATCTTTACCTTATAAATATTTTTATAGTGAGCATCTTTGTACGTGCATACTTATCCATATTTCAAATTATTCACGTAGGGCAGATCATTAGAAATGTGATTGGAGAAATGTGTGTTGTAAAGGATCGTGAGCCCCGTGATCAATTGTCCCCCAGGAAAGATGTGCGCATGTTCAGCCCCCCTGGGAAGTGCATGGGCGATGAGATTTGAGGCTGGTTCTGCCAAGTTCTACTAAAGATATAGATATAGATATATTACACCGTCTACGTCTATATAACCACTTGTCTCGTAGAGAAGAGAGCACCGGAATCGGTTAGACTTGGTTGCTATAGTAAGCTCAAATTTTTAAAAATATATTTTTATTGATTTCAGAGAGGAAGGGAGAGGGAGAGAGATAGAAACATCAATGATAAGAGAGAATCATTGATCGGCTGCCTCCTGCACGTCCCACACCAAAGATCGAGGCCGCTACCCAGGCATGTGCCCTTGGCCGGAATCCAACCGTGACCTCCTGGTTCATAGGTCGAAGCTCAAGTTCTATTTTTATTGGTCTCTTGGTCTGCTTTGCCAGAGGGGTCCTGTGAGCATCATGAACTCACTGCCTCTCTTTGATCTTTCTCAGGAGGAGGGAATGTGGCCGGAGCACGAAGCCCCTCGGCAAGAACCTCCCACGGAAAGCTCTTGCGCAGCCACTGCCCTGGGCCCCCCAACAGGCAGCCCCCCAGGTATCACCACTTCCTCCTTTAGGAAGGCGCTAAGCTGGCCTCTCAGGCTGCCCTGGAGCCTGCTTAACTGGATTCGGGGACTCCTGCGCGCCCTCGGCCAGCATTTCAGGGACAATGCTTACAACTACTGCTTCACCTATGAGCTCCTGAGCCTCGGGCTGCCTCTCCTGTGGGTGTTCTCCGAGGTCCTGGCTTCCATGTACCGGGAGTCCGAGGAGTCCCTGGAGAGCATCCGCGACTGGGTGCTCGGGCACTTCCCCGGCAAGCTCTCCTGACGGGCGCTGCCCCAAGGGCCTCCCCGTTTCCAGGGTAGATGGCCACGTGTTTGCAAAAGCCAAAGAGCTGGCCGCCTGCGCCGGCCTTGTCAGGGTGCTGGGGCCAGCGTGACATGAAGGATGTTTTTTATAGATCTGCATTTCTTTTATACCAAAGCGAGCTGTATTTCTAGGTTTACATTTCAATATTTACCTTTTAATAATCCAAGAACAAGCTTTTTTTTTTTTTTTTTTTTTTACAATGTGTGTTGAGATTTCGAAACACGGGTTTGAAGTTTATAACTGGTATGACAAACCCCTTCCACACCGTCAGTTGTAGTCAGAGTCACTGCCTGCCACGTGAACGATTTGGGCTTTTCTGTCAACAAAAGTGAGTGTGCCATCTCCTGACCAGTGCCTCGATTTATGTCAAGGGGGGGAAGGGGGAGGGCAATTTTTTGCAACGTGGAAGCATACTCATTTTAGAAGAAAAGAGTAGGAGAACAGAGTAGAATTAAGCGTACAAAGCGCATGGCAGTGTGTAGCTGGCTGTTATATGTCCTCCCTCTGAGACTGTGTTGCTCCCTTGTTTTGATGTAAAATGGTAGCTTAAAGTTTCCCCCGCCTCCCATCCCAAACTACAGCCAAGTGATAGAGAACCGTGGGGTTTAGCACAGATTGCTACAAACAAGCCTTTTCCCCTCCCACTGCCGAGCACTGCAGCGAAGCCCATTGACACCTGACCCCACAGAGCCCCAGGCGGCCTGGACCGGGAGCCCCCCTACCCCCGACCCCCGGGGCTCCCTATCAGGTCCCCAGCCCAGGCTGCCGTCTGAGCCAAGGCCTCTCAGGGTCCTTCATGGTCAGGCTGAGGGGGAATCTGCCCTCTCCTGTCACGTCCTTTGGGACTGAGGGCATCTGTTAGCACCTCAGGGCAATATTTCTGGGCAGCGTGGCCTACCCAGTGAGCAGACATGCTGGCAGCTTAACCACCCGAGCTGGCAACCTGGCCATGTGCATATTTGGTCAAAGCAATCCGAAACCATTTATTCTTCACACTGTCCTAGGAAAGGAACGCGTAAGACCTCCAGAGGGAAGCTCCCTGTGTCTTGATTGGCAGGGAAGGCTGGGAGTGGAAGCTGTTTATTGACTGATGCAAAGAAATATGTCCTATTAGGGGCAAAACCAAGCACTGGCCTACCTGCATTCTTCCCTCTGGGCATCCGGAGGAGGCCTAAGCTGCCCCCACCCCACTCTGCCTGGACATGCACAGCTGCTGGGTCTGGTGGAACAATGGAGAGGCTGACAGAAAAAGGCCTCGGCCCTGCTCAGTGTAGCTAGAGTTGCTGAGCCGGACACACCTCCACACACTTGTCACCCTAGAGATCTCCTCTAGGCCACGTGGGGATGGGGCCTGGTGAGGGTTTGGAGCCGGAGCTCCTGAGCACTTGGAGATGGCACGTTTCTGCAGGGTGAGGAGGGGGAAGGCATTTCTACAAACACTTCCCTGAAGTCCTTGGGTTAAACAGGGGATGGTTGTGGCCACACCCGTGGGGACCGACACCTCAGTCCTTGTTGGGCCTGTTCTCAGTCCGATGACTTGCATTGTGTTTTCCCCAAATTGTGCTGGGATTATAATGTTCAGCATGGTGGGAGGAGCCCTCGAGTCATTGTATGTTTGATTCCAGAAAGTAGGCTGTCCAGGTCCCGGTGTGAACACAGGCTCAGCTGTGTCACTGTCCCCGTCAGTGCAGGGCAGGCTGAGGAGCTCTGTGCGGGCTCCAGGAGCCACAGTGAGCATCTCTGAGAAGGTCACGAATGGCCCTAAAGGGACGGGTTTGAATTCCTCTGGTGAGACAGGGTGTGCCTGTCAGAAGCCTGAGATGTTTGTATGCTCTGCGACTTTGAACCTTCCTGGTGGGCAGCACCAAACACACAGTGGATCCTGGGCAGGGGGCAGGTGGGGGGGGAGCTCTAAACCTCCACAATGGGTTCAAGAGCGACTATGAGACACTGGAGTAAAACTGGGACCGGGGATGCAGATGCAGACCACACGTGCCCACGGCGGCCGCGAAGGGGCGGCTCACCACCAGGAAGGTTCCCCTGTCCGGAGCCAGCCGTGACGCGTGTGGGGACGTGTCCCCGTTTTAAATGATGGCCTTGTTTTCAATTCCCACGTCTCCTCTTGTTGTCGGTCGTTTTCCTCTTCCCCCCAAAACTAAATTCTCGTTTCTGTCTCTCTCTTTCCCACCTTGCACTGTGGCCGTCAGTTCCTTTCAGCCTTCCAGTGCTGCACCCACTTCTTGGCTGACCCACTTCTGCTCTGAGGTGACTGGTTTCCTTGCGGATTTTCCGAGAGTGGGACTGACTAACCCCTACGCCGCTTTCCGCACCCGTCCTCCCTCCGCGGTCCTGGCAGTGCTCACTCAAGTGTCTTGCGTACTAACGACGCCTCGGGTGGCATGGCGGGCGAACAGCGTGGGGTGGTGTTCAGCGCCAAAGCTGTTTCCCATTCCACTGACCTGGGAGCCGGCCGCCCGGCCCCGCCGGGTGCATGCCCGCCTGCCGCCGTCCCTCTGTGGCTTGCGCGCATGCTTTGCCAGTTGCACTGACAAAGCCAGGCCGCTTACCTTCCTGGGAGGGTTAGCTCTGACTGGGAGACAGTGCCGTAGGGGGGCTCTGTCACCCGTGAAAAGAACACCTCTGTCTAGGAGCCTCTGAAAAAGCTTGTACATAAACTGGTTCTAATATGAAGATCATGGATGCCACTGATCAAAACCAGAGGCGACTCTTTTTGGAGGGATGAGAGCAGTACTCCCAGCTTCCTCACCACCTCCGTCCAGGCTCTGCACTGGGACCACACATGGCAGTTTTCCCAGCACGCCCCTTCCCGGCCGTAGCCTACCCCGCAGATGTTAAGTTTTGCCGTGGCTCTCCTTCCCTCCCGTGGCTCACAAAGCCGCAGAGGAGGCAGAAGCTGCCCCGAGAGCCATCATGTCCCCGGCCAGGGATGGCCTTGAGAAAGGACTCAGTCCAGCCCAGGCCTGCAGCGGCCAGGTTCAGTGCCCCCCAGGCCTGCTCAAAGCTGCTCTCTCTGCTGACTCGTTACCTGGAGCAGCAGCACAAAGTGCCAGGAACCGTAGGCCAGGCCTCAGGGCTCAGGCTGCATGCGGCGTCTGTCCTGCACGCGGCCCAGACACGCCGACCCCGGGCCTGGCTGCCCTGCCCTGCCCTGCATGCTGCATTCCTCACTGCACCCGTGCAGCTCCCAGCCAGTGCGAAGTCATTGCTCTCTCTTATCTTCTCTTGCAGAGTCTCCCTCCCTTTATAGAATGTCAACCAAAGACCGCCCTCCCCTCCCCTCCCAGCCCCTCGTCAGCTGGCCTGCCCCCTCCCCCCAGCGCATGTCTGTGACCCTCCGAGGTCATCTCCAGTGCCACACCGAACCCTGTATTTTGCACACAGCGAACAATGTTTAGCTTTATTTATGGTATATGATGCTGTAAATGAAAATAAATATGGTTCTTTATAAAGCTCCTTGTTTCCTCTCTTCTTTGCCATGGAAGCTGCTCAAACCTGGAACACAGGCATTAATTTAGGGGGCCGGTCTTCCCTAAACTGCTGGTGGGACTTGCTCGTGTGGTGACGTGGGACTCTCTGGGGCTGCGCTGGGCACTCTGAACGTAAATATTACCCGGGGGTAATATTTGGAAAAAGTCACCCATGCTCCTGGGCCCGGCTTTGGGATCTCCTTCTTGAAAACTCATGGCACTTTTCTGCTCTAGATGCCGGACGTAGCTGGTGAGGGTCCGTGTCACCTCAGCTGTTGGGAGCAGACTGGCTTAGCAGCTGCGGGCACCCACTTCCCCACACATCCGAGCCTCAGACCCGACAGAGCGCTTTACTCAGGACCCGTGTGCCAACGTAGGTTCCTATAGAACAGAGGCTGCTCTCGGCAGTTTGACGCTGAGTCAGCTCAGCGATGGGTGAAAGGTCAGAAGGAAGGAGCAGACGCTGGTTTAAGGATGGCGGTGAGCATGGCAGGTGTGCTCATCTAGGCGAAGGGCCACCTGTGATCCTAAGACACCTGTCCTGCCCCCGAGGCTCAATGACTCAGTGACTCAGGCTGCAAGCTCTGCTCACAGGGCCACTCTGAGGACAGCACCACGACAGGTGCTGGTCCGACTCTAGGCTGTCCTTAAAGGAAGGGCTTCGAGTCCCACCTGCCTTCAGACGCCTGGTCCCCAGCCTCCTCAGGGTGGGAGGCCTGCCGTTGCCAGGCTGCAGGGAGCTGAGCTTCTGACACTGGCGTGAAACTCATCTGTGAATCCACGGCCCGCGTACCTCCCAAGGGGCATTTCTGGGGCCCTGGGCCTCTAGCCCAGCGGCAGATGCCTGAAGCTGCCTTCAGAGCGGCCTGGGGTCGTGACCGAGGTGAGATCCTCTTACCCAGGTGAGATCCTCTGCCCTTCTCCCGAAAGAAAGATGTTAGGGACTGAAGTCAGGAGCTGGGTTGGGAAGTAACTCATTCCTTTAGTCATGTATCTGTTCGAGTGTTTGTCTAGGCATAGGCTAGGTCCTTAGCACCGTGGCAGTGAGCCACACAAAGCCCCTGCCTCTCCCTGCACCTTGGAATGTGTGTGCCTCGGGATTGTGTACTGGACTTGATTTGTTTGGTTCATTTATACCTGCACGCGCATGTTTACTCCACTGACACCGAGCATCTTCAGCGTGCTGGGAACATAGCAGGGCATGAAACAGACAAAGGGCCTCACTCTTGTTGAGCAGAGAGTTTGCCTTTGATTTTTTTTATTATTATTATTATTTGACGTTGGGTTAAAGCAATGTTTTCCAAAAGGTGGCAATGGAATACTAGCTCCAAGAGATGCTTTGTGAATAAAGGGTTCCACAGGCACCAAGTTTGAAAAATGTTTTATACTGGTCGTGCCAGTCCTCCCTCACCTTAGAGATCCACAGGTTTATTAGCATGTTCAGGCCTCTGAGGAGCTCTCTGGTGAAGAAGTTCACTTCACTTCGTTCAGGTGGGCTCTCCCATGCCTACTTAAGGAGTGTTTTCGTTTGGGGGCGTTTTTGTTTTGCATATTACACTTTACATAAGTGTTTAGTAGAGTATTCGTTCTACCTGAGACATTAGATTAAAGACTTGACATCAAAATAAGTAAAATAAGAGAATTAAATAGACTTGAGTATTGATTAGATCTTGGGGTGGTAACTTTCTAAGCTTTAAAACCATAGACAGAAAAAATTACATAGGAAAAACATGACACAAATCTGATGATATCCACTTTTAAAACTCAACATCCTATATAATAAAAGGGTAATATGCAAATTGACCCTAACAGTGGACCGACCAGGAATGACAGGTCGCTATGACGCACACTGACCACCAGGGGGCAGACGCTCAATGCAGGAGTGGCCCCCTGGCAGTCAGTGAGCTTCCACAGGGGGAGCACCACTCAGCCAGAAGCCGGCTCATGGCTGGCCAGCGCAGCGGAGGTGGTGGGAACCTCTCCCGCCTCCGCAGCAGCGCTAAGGATGTCACACTAATGGGGAGCGGGCCTAAGCTGTTAGTCAGACATCCCCCAAAAGCTCCAGGGCTGCCAGAGTGATGTCTGACTGCCAGCTTAGGCCCAATCCCCTGGGGCACAGGCCTAAGCTGACAGTTGGACATCCCCTGAGGGGTCCTGGAGTGCGAGAGGCTGAGGGACCCCCCCCCAAGTGCACGAATTTTTGTGCACCGAGCCTCTAGTATAACAATAAAAATGAAAATCTTTAATAGGCAGTCAGAAGGAGAAAGCATTCTGAGTTAGATGTGATGACAAAGAAGCACATTGCTACAGCACTTAACAAAGTTCATGCAAACCAGGCACCCGGCACAGTCGTCACTGATCAGTTAGTATTTGCTGATTAAAAACCCCATGATAAATGGGCAATGGCCATGCATAGACCACTCACAAGCAGGTTAAAAAGCTAATGCTAGAAAGAAAAAGGCATTGAAAAGGATGTGAACAAATTATGCTGTACTCACAGAATTGGTAAAGAAAAAAGTAAAATAGATTGTAAAAGAAAAAAATGTATGGACTTAGTAACTAGCATTGAGTACAAATCCATGGGGCAGTCTTTTCTGGAAAGCAACATGGCAACAATTATTAAGATCCATAAAAGGGCCCTGACCTCTCGGCCCACGAACCCTACCCCAGGGGACTGGTCCTAAAGGAATAACCCAGCCGAAGAAACAGACCTCCATGCAACCAGCATAGTAAGTAGCGCAAGTGGGCCAAGCAGAGTGGGTGGGCTGTTCTCCTTGATTTCTGTGAACTCATTCACGTTTCCCGCTTTTCCTTTAATCCCTGACATTAGTAAAGGAAGCAGCTGCTTCTCTTCCCGCCCCGGGCCAGCTGTGATTGACAGCGTTCCCTCGCTGCCAGGCACGGGGCCAAGCACTTCATGTGCAGCATCTCGTAAACGCTCCCTCCTCCTGGCAACCTCCAGGCTGGTGCTGATATTGACGAAGTTCGCTGATGCCAGGGAGGTGAACTAGAGCAGGATCTTCAACTGTAAGGGAACAGAGCGTCCCATGGGCCCCGGCCAGGAGCCAGGTGCTGCTCCAGGGCAGCCTGGCACACGGGAACAGCCTGGACTTTGACTTCAGCCCTTTGTGCTGACTCAGTGGCATGGGGTTTTGTGAAGGTGGCAGCGGTGAGCAGCCTGATAGGGCGTGCAGGGCAGCACGACCTCTCGTGCTGAGTTCCAGATGGCGTTTCCCTGGTTTTGTGCAGCAGGCAATGTCCCGAGGGAGGCTTTCTGCGGGTGTTGTAATCAGCAGGGGCTGGGAGCACCCGACGGGGCATCAGGTGGGGGGACTAAATAGAGGTCCCAACACACACTGGAGACAGCATCTGCTTTTCTCTAGTTTTCTGGTCTCCCAACCTCCCTTCAGACACCCAGCCTCAGCTCCGGAGCCCCATCCCTCCCGCCAGCTGCCAGCAGGAGTTTTAGTTTTGCGATGGCCTCAGCTCGATATGGTCTGGCCCCTGTAACTCGGACCTGCTCTCCTCCTGCTCTCTCACACATGTAGTCCCACTGGACTCCTCTCTGTCTTAGAGCCTCTGTACTGTCTGTTCCCTCTGCCAGGAACGCCCTTCCCAGCATCCATATGGCGGATCCTGCCCATTAGTCAAATCTTTGTTCCCATATCTCCCTCCGAGTGAAAGCTGCCTTTAACACGGCTCCCCGCACCCTCGGTTCCTGACCCGCCTTTCCTGATGAGGCAGCTTTTCCATAGCTCTATCACCTCCGACCCATTATGTAATTCACTTATTGATTGTGTATATTGTTTGTTTATTTTTCCCCCTTGCTAGAACGTAAGCTCCGTAAGGGCTGGGATTTTTGTTTCTTTGAGCCACTCATAACCCCGACAGGTGGCACAGTGCTTGGCACATAGTGGCCCCGATGGATATTTGTAGGGTTAATAAAGGAATGGCAGGCCTGCCTCCTGGCCTGGACCTCAGACTGGGCACCAGCAGCGGGAGGTCTTGTTGGCGTTGGTTCACAGCTCGGGAGGAAGAGCCTGGAGATAATCATGACATTGCCTGTCTGCCACCTCCGCGGAGTCTTTGATTGATTGGGAGGAGGGGGCTTTGATTTTGCTTCTATTTCACCTTCTAAGGGGCATGAGCTTGTCTCCTAATCTGTAAAATGGGGAAATAACGATACACAGGAGAACATGCCTCCCTGGGCTCGGGGGAGAGTGGCAGGGTCCTGGAGTTGGGTAGAAACAGGAACAATTTCACCAGCAGAACCGGGATAAGGGCCCTCACCCTGACTCTGCAGCTGGGCCCCGGGACCCGGCTGGGAGTGATGTGCGCAGACCGATGTTCCCCGGGACACCGCCCGGCTCTGCCTCTGCAGTCTCTCTTTCACCAGGAGCAGGCGTCCGGCCAGGCACTGAGCGGAGGCTGAGGTGCTCGGCTCTGAGCAGGCCTGCTTCCTCGGGGAGGCCCAGGGCAGCTGGCCCGGGAGCGGCTGGGTCGTTCTCAGCCCCCACCCCACCTGCCTCCTTCCCTGGCAGCC
Source organism: Myotis brandtii (assembly GCF_000412655.1). Classification (NCBI taxonomy): domain Eukaryota; kingdom Metazoa; phylum Chordata; class Mammalia; order Chiroptera; family Vespertilionidae; genus Myotis; species Myotis brandtii. Next base: position 4,240,345 of record NW_005366171.1, read on the forward strand.
CCCAGCCCTACAGTAGCCCTGGATTCTCCCTGTGACTGTGACAAAGAGCAGCCAGGCCTGGGGCAGGCGGCACAGGGGAGCAGACTCCAATCCCTGGTCCCTCACCTGGGGCTACTCTGTGTCCCAGCAGTGGTCCTGGCTGAGTTACTCTCTGGACTGGGCGTTCTTCCACTCACGAGATGAAGGTGACAATCCTGTCCTTTCAGGTTGCCAGGATGTGGGGGTGATGGACGTAGAGCGTTGACAGGCACGTGGGCACCAGGTGATGACTCGCGTTGCTGTGTCATTGCCGTTAGGTGACCTCCGTCCCAGCACCAGTGCCCTGGAACCGGCACTCCTGATGTGCGTGTGGACAGGGCCCCAGGAGTGAAGAGAGGGGTCTGGAAGTAAGGCTTGCGGAGCGGCACTGAACCCCAGAGACCCGCTGGGGACCAGGCTGGGGGAGGGGCAGACGGAGGGGAAGGGTGTGTCCCCCTTTGGGGCCTTTTGCCTGGGCAAGGCGGTGCTCGGAGGAGGCACCAGCTTCTTGTCCACAGTCTCCGCCTCCCAGCGCCCACCCCCAACCCTCCACTGGCGTCTGGGCTCTGCTGTGAGAGAGGCTGTCCGTGTCCCCATCCGTCCAGCAGCCCAGGAAGCCACTGTGAGCCCTCACCCTGTTGGACCTTCAGCCCTTTGCAAAGTCAAAGCTCCCTGGGAGGAGGAAGGAGAGAAGCAGATGCATGGGCTGCTCCGCGCAGGGTTGGCTGGGGCCTTGGGTCTAGAGCCTCTGCGGCCTGGCCAGGGTGCCTCTGCCTGCCGCCGCCCACCCGCCAGGCTGCTCTCCACCCCTCACTCTCCTCTCCAGCTGCACGTTCTCAGCCTGGAGGTCCCCTCGCTGGTCTCTCTCCTCCTCAGGGGTCTGCAGCCCAACTTCGCATCTTTCTATGATGCAAACCTGACCCGGTCAGTCCCATCTTCCGGGTCTGCAGTGGCTGCCCTTCGAGTCACAGGCTCCTCGCCCTGCCATTCAAGGCCTGCTTTGGTTGATGGCAGTGCCATTGTTTCCCACTGGCTTCTCTGGCAGCCTGCCCCCCAGCCACATGGACTCAAGGTCTGCCCCCTGAGAAGGCAGTGCTTCCCACGTAGTAGCTTTGCTCACAGAAGCCCGCCCCTGCAGCCCCCCTCTCTCCCGCTGTGTGTGCTGAGCCCTCCCAGCCCCCAGCCTCGAGAAACGGGTGCCTCCCACACAGGCTTCACTGCATGGAAGCCAGGTCTCCCTGCCCTCCCGCCTTGTCTCGGCTCCACGCTTAGACGGTCTACTGACAATGTGAGCACAGAGCATTGCGAACATGCCTCTCTCCCCTGTGAAGCGGGAAGAGAGCCTGGAAGGCAGAGGCCATGGCTGCTTTATCTCCAGCTCTCCACCGTGGGCCTGGCTCTAGAAGTATCTGTACCTGCAGCTCACAGGCACACGTGCCTGCACTCGGATGTAAGCCAGGCACAGCGTCGGGTCTCTGCTGCAGTAATTCTGTGTAACAAGCCTCCACACTCCCAGTGCCTGTAGCATCTCTTTCTCTTGCCCGTGGGCCTGGGGGCTGGGTGGGTGGGGCTGGGGGGGCTGGCTGCGTGGCTCTGCTTCAGGCTGCAGGTCTAGGGGTGGCCTGGAATTGGCCAGGCTCCAGGCCACAGGTTGGCTCCAGGTCTGTGTCATGTGCCTGCAATTGGGGACCAAGGTGTACGGGCCAGTGGTTACCTGGAACAAGCTCTTCTTATGGCAGACGAGCAGGAGTGAGAGTGTAAGGAGGCAGTATTTAAAACACAAGGCTATTTAAAGCCACCAGTCACATTGCATCTCCTAACTTCCACTGGTCAAAGCAAGCCTCCTGGTCAACCGGGCAGGGAGGCCCACCCACCTACTCTAGTGAGACACACTGCAAGGTCACAGGACAAAGCACAGCTCTGTTGCAGGGAGGGAGGGAAGAACCAGGCACACATTAGCCCTGCCAGCAGCCTGCCCAGCCTCTGCAGGGGGAGCAGGTGCCTGCAGGGCTGTCTGTGCCTCTGTCTCTCTAGACCCTCTTCTCTCCGCAGATGAGCCAATCTCCCCCAAGAAGCCCAAGAGTGTCCCGGAGCCGGAGCCCGGTGATGTGGAAGGCGAAGCCACCTGTCCCCTGCCCTCCGAGTGGACCTCCGTGAGGATCAGCCCCGGGGAGGGCGCCGCTGGGCAGGACGTGCTGGCTGTGCGTGTCCTGGTCACCAGCGACGACGACAGCAGGTATGCTCGGGCCGCTGCAGGATGAGGGCAGGCTGGGTCGGGAGGGGGACCGTATTCAGAAGCTGGTCTCCTCTCTGTTTACATGCAGTATAACCTCTCTGTGCCTGCATGTTTTCATCTGTAAAATGGGGACAATCATAGCACCTGTCTCATAGGGAGTTGTCAGATCGAAGAATTAATAGGTAAATTACGTAGAACAGCTCAAACTAGCTTAAGTGACAAAGGCAACTACATTGGTTCATCGGCTGGAGCAGGCACGGTTGGAGCCAGGGACTCCAGGAGCTGCTCTGCACATTGGATTACAGCATCCACAGAGAGGCCGTCTCCCTGGGCGGGCCTCCTGGCTAGGCAGGCCTCCAGGGGGCACCACCCACGTCACATGCCCACCTCTGGGCTAACTGGTGAACAGGACTGGGAGGCCATGACCGGTGGGCTTGTGCAGTCTGGTGGGTAGACAGTCTACCAGAGCCCACAGATGGACGAGGGGCAGTGCCCTAAGGAGAAGAAGCCACTGGGTGTCTCTATAGACAGTAAATGCATATATTTACTAACATGTCCCTGCCCAAGAGGTTGCACTTTCTCACCCTGGGACCTGCCTGGGCTGTCCTCCATCTGAGGACACCTGCTTCCCCTCCTCTGCCATGTGACTTCCTGCTGGTCATGTGAGAACCAGGTTCAATACTGCCACTCCCCACCCCAGGCAGTCTTTCCCATCCCCCACCCATTCCCAGGGGAACAAGCAGTAGTTCAAGTCTAAAGGTTCAGGAGGAGCTCATTTTGCCCAGAGAGCTTAGCAGCCATGCCCAGGATGGGTGAGGGTGAGGGGACCAGCCTCCATGCTGGTACTTCATTGCTGGGCTTCTCCTGTGCCTGTGTTCATTGCTAAGGCTGCCATGGAGCAGCACAGCCTGGGTAGCTAAATGACTGAGATTTACTCTCTCCGTCCCAGAGGCTGGGGGTCTGAGGTCCAGGTGTTGGCAGGGTTGCTCCTTCTGAGGGTGTGGGAAGGATCCAGGCTCCTCTCCTTAGTTTATTTGCGGATGATGATCCTGCTCTGGGGACATTTCCCTATTACACCTGTCTGGGTCCTAATGTCCTCCTCTTGTAAAGGACACCAGTCTTATCGAATTAAGACCCAGCCTAATGGCCTCATTTTAACTTAATTACCTGTGTAAAGACCCTTCCTCTAAATGCAGTCACATTCTGAGGTGCTAGGCTAGGGGTTAGGACTTAATATGAATTTTGGGGAGCACAGGTTAGCCCATAACAAAGTCTGAGGCTGGAGGCAGTGGTGGGCAGGACGCGGTGTGGGTTTGGGGGTGACTGGCAGGGCTCCCCAATCAACCGCTCTCTCTCCCCTCCCCCAGCTCTGATGCCGAGTTGAACTGCAGCAGCCGTAGCAGCGAGGCCTCCAGCACGGAGCCCTGTGAGGAGAGACCCCAGCAGCCGGACCACCCACCCCTGCGGGAGCCCCTCAGCCGCCACAGCTCCCTGAGGGAGCCCCTGAGCAGGGCGGCCTCTGCACAGGGCCCCGAGGAGCCCAGAGCTCTGCACGGTGAGCAGAGAGCCTGCCTGCCTGGGGACAGGCTTGCTGGGTCCCGGGACAGGGGGAAGGAGCAGAGAGCCCCACGGCCAGTTTCACCTGCGGAGGACCCTGCGACAGGAGATACGAACCGCAGGCTCAGAGGCGGTGGGGCTGGGACTTGAGGGGGCTGGGTGCACGTGCGGGTGACCCAGGCCCACCTCCTTCGTCATGGGAATCTCAATAGGAAGGGGCAGGGGCCCAGCTGTCTTTGTGTGTCACAGGCAGGCAGTGATGGGAGGCCCCGGGCCCTCCTGCCTGGAGTAGTCTCCTTCTGCCTCCTGTGCATCTCCTCAGGGGACCCCCCCCCCCAAGGAAGAGAGGTGGCTCCGCTGCTGTTGGACCCCATGCAGTCCCAGGTAGCACGGCCTCCCTCGGCTACTTGGGGGCAGCACAGGGCCAGGGCCATGCTGGGGCTTGAGGCATGTAGCAAAACAGCCTACATAAGAATAGAGGCACTTTCACCGAGTGCCTGGAAGGCAGGGGTTTCCCATACACGCCCCACTCATCCTCAGATGGCCCTGGAGGTGATATGAAGCCCAGTGAACAGGTGGGCAGATGGCCTGACTGCCTCCTGGTCTCCCAGCTAGTGAGCGGTGCAGCCCACTCCTGGGCGCCTCTACACCCTAAGAAGAAGGTGTCCTTAGAAGCCCAGCTTGTTGCAATGAAGGTGGCCTGGAATGAGTGGTTTGATTCCGCCAACAGCAATGGGAATCGTCTGGTGGAAAGAACAGGCGAATAGAAACTTGCCACCCGCGGGACCAATGGCCTTGGCGGCCCTGGGAGAGCAGTAGCTCTATTTGCCTTGCCCTGCTCTCTGGTGGCTACAAGCGGAATTGCACCGGAACCTAGAAATACTCCCCCAGGGGATGGTTTCCCAGAACCACCGTGAAAGTGGTGGATCAGAAAGACCGAGGCCGAGGCCACAATCCTGGAAACTCTGAGGTTTCCCTCCCATGTGAGCTTGTTTCTAAAAAGGACACATTTGCTAAGAACCATTTGTGGTACTGTCCAGAAAGGCTTAGCCCCTGCTGAGCAACGAGTGCTGTGCTCTGCCCAGCTGGGTGCAGCCTGGCCTAGGTTGGCCCCTGGTCTCCCTGGGCTCCAGCCTCCTCATCAATAAATACAAAACCTGCCCTAGCTGGTTTGGCTCAGTGGGTAGAGCGTCGACCTGCGGACTGAAAGGTTCCAGGTTCGATTTGGGCCAAGGGCACATGCCCGGGTTGCGGGCTCAGTTCCCAGTAGGGAGCATGCAGGAGGCAGCCGACCCATGATTCTCTCTCATCACTGATGTTTCTATCTCTCTCTTCCTCTCCCTTCCTTTCTGAAATCCATATATATATAAAGAAAAAATTTACATGGACATGGGAACTACAAGAATTTCCCTCTCCCTTAAAAAAAAATACGAAGCCTGCTTGCCGTCGACCTGACTGAAAGGTTCCAGGTTCGATTTGGGCCAAGGGCACATGCCCGGGTTGCGGGCTCAGTTCCCAGTAGGGAGCATGCAGGAGGCAGCCGACCCATGATTCTCTCTCATCACTGATGTTTCTATCTCTCTCTTCCTCTCCCTTCCTTTCTGAAATCCATATATATATAAAGAAAAAATTTACATGGACATGGGAACTACAAGAATTTCCCTCTCCCTTAAAAAAAAATACGAAGCCTGCTTGCCTCTCCCTCTTTCCCTCCAGTTCTCCTCTCTCCTCAGTTACCAGGGGATTTTAGGCAACTTACCAGAAAGATGTGACACAAGATTGTCTGTTTATATACACGCGAGATAAAGCCGCAAGATCAGGGTTAACAGAACCAAATGAGGGGTCGAGACCCCAGAGAGGAAGGTCATGGTCCTAAATAGTTGCTCTCGTGGAATCATAAATTTTATTCTGAATTTCCTGGCTGCCTGAGTTAAGAAGGAAATAGATAATTTTTATTCTCATTGTTCATGAGGGAAAAAAAAATATATTGGTTTGCAGCAGCAGCGGGTCTCGGAGCAGGTCCCACTTTCTCTAATGCTTCACCCTTCAGACATTTTCCAGCTCATGTCAAATAGATGATACCGGGAGATGCATTAGATCATGCCTGGAGCAATGGCTCTGCAAAACATGCAGCCACAGTTTTCCCGAGGCTGTTTCACTCCGCCTCCCTGGCTGGCAGGCGAGGGCACGGCTCCGTAGGAGCGGTTCTCCCAGGGGAGTGGTTGAGAGAACAAGGTAGTGTGGCCAAAGCATTTTGTTTCTGACAGTCCAGTTTAATTCCAGGATAAAGTGTAGAATAGACAGAGACGTGGCTAGACTGCATGACTTGCGAGCAATCTTCTGTCGATTTCGTCTTCATCCATCCTGGTTTTGATCGTTGCTGGGCAAACCACATTGGCATGTGATTTGTGTTGCTGGTTGTGGTGAGTCCATCGCGTTTCCAGATATTGCAGCGTTGACATCGTGTGGTGGGTGTTGAGGGAGCTTTATTAATCCCACTCTCACCTGGGTATATGGTTCGGAGGTGAGCCAGGGAAACGCTGGACAAGACCAGGCGGAGCTTTAAAAAGAACCCCGGGGTGTACGCCACACTGCTCATGGCGGCATTATTCACAGTCACCAAAAGGGAGACGCGGGCCCACTGCCCATCCGCAGGAGAATGGAGAAACCAAGTGTGGTATAACCACACCATGAAATGTCATTCAGCCTGAATACCATGCAACAACATGAAGGAATATTGAAGTCATTACTCAGTGAAATAAGCCAGACACAGAAAGACAAGCATTGTACGAGTTACACGTCTATGAGGTGCCAAGACGAGTCAAATTCATAGACAGAAAATAGAATGGTGCCTGCCAGGGGCCGGGAAGAGGGTGGGTGGGGAATTGTTGTTTTTAATGGGTAAAAGGCTGCAGTTTGGGACAAGGAACAAGTTCTGGAGGTGGGTGGTGGGGATGGCGGCACAACAATATGCATGTCCTTAATGCCACTGAACTCTACCCTTAAAAATGACAAAAACGACAGACAATGTATCCAGATTATTGTCATTGTTCATCTACAAACGCAAAACATAATCACTTTAAAGTACCTTGGCAGGGTATGGAGGGTAACTATTCTATAACAGCTTTATGTTCCTGATGATTTAAGAAAAGATAAAGCTGGATCTTCCATGTTACTGTCACAAAATTAAGATCAGTATTTAAAAGAGGAAAAGTATTAAAATATGAAGGATAAAAAGTGACACACATGGTTGTTTTATGTGGTAGACACTTTACCACAAATCGGGACGCCCTCAGCTCACAGGGAACCTGCTGCCTCCTCAGGGTTCTGGCCTGGAGCACACGCCAGAGGATGGTTTGAAAGGGAACTTAAGCCCCGCGTTACTGAGGCCGCAGAAGACGCTCAGTGCCGTTCCCCTAAAACACCTGGTGTCGTCGTTCTCACAAACCTGGTTTCAAAGGCACCTTTCTGGCCTCCCACCTCCAGAGGCTGAGATTCAGTGGGTCTCGAGTGGGGCCCAGTGTCTGCATTTTATCTCAGCGCCCCAGATGCTCCTGCGCGGGAGGGCCGAGCCGGACACGGAGCCACTGAGCCAGCCGGTCCGGCGCCTCTGTTTCTTGAGCGGTTTCTCCGTGAGCTGACTGAGAGGTTGACTGTGGTCAGCAGGACGAGGCTGTGCCAGAGGCCTGCTCGCTCCTTGTGCGAGACTCCCAGCCTGGGGAACGCTGACCTGCACTTGGTGAGAGGACGTGGGCCCAGGCTGCAGGCAGACTGCTCATCCTACAACCGGGAGATGGGGAGACTGCACCCCACGCCTGTCCACACAGGCCCCCCTCAAACCCACGGGCGGGTGTGAAAACAGGCCTGTGAAATGGGGGCCCACTATTCAGGGGAGCAGGCTCACAGGGTCTCCACGTGGAGTGAGGGTGGGAGGGTGCCCAGGATCGGAGGGCTGTTCCGAGGGAAGGAAGCCCCCAGGCAGCGGCTGACACCTGTGCTGTGCAGCCCGGCTGGTGCGAGTCCACACCCAGCTCAGCACTGGCAGGAAGCGTGAGTGGAACCCAGGACTTCCGACACAGAGAGGGCTGTGCCCGCCGGGCCTTGGGCTCAGAGAGGCCTGCATTCAAGCCTTCCCCACGCTCCTCACATACCCCCATCACTCCCACCGCCTTTCTTCCATGCCTCCTGGTCCCACCTGTGTGTGCATCCCGCAGGCATCACCCCATTCTTTCTCTCAAGGCTGTGGTGGAACCGCCCCAGGGACCTGGAGGCCACATCTGCGGGCCTCATGTGCGATTTCTCTTCTGCAGGCGACGTTCATTGTGCTCAGCTAATCCTCAAGGCCCAGCCGGGCAGAGGGTTCTCAGGGCACAGTCCACAGCCTCCTGAAGTGTTTCCATTGGAACCCAGGCCAAGAGGGTGTTCATGGCAATGGGTTGCCAGAGGTTCAGTTAGAACTGGCTCCCAGAGGGTTCGCAGGGCTCTGCGGGGCAGGGGAGCGGACAGAGCTCCTGCAGCTTCCACGCTGCATTGCAGTGCACACGTGGGCCACTGATGTGAGACTTCAGCTCTGAGGAGCTGCTCTGCTAAAAACAAATGTGCGTGCGTGTGTGTATACGGGCATGTGTGTGTATGTGTATACATGTAGGCATATAAACATGTACACATAGGTATGCTTATTAATGAGGGCCATTTGGAATGATGACTGCTAATCTGAGGCATTTTCTAAAAGGTGGCAGGACCTGTCCCATAGCAGAGTCTCCATAGGTATTTGGTGAATGAATGAATGAGAAACTGGAGGTGTGTGTTGGGACAGGAGGGTGCAGTCAGAGGGAACGAAGGGGCTCAGTCAATTATGATCATCAGCCAATTCACTTTTGGTAAATGGACCATAGGAGAACCCCCCCCCCTTTTTTTTAACCTGTTTAACAGACTCTTCCTCCCTTCCCACCTTCCCTGCCTTTCTTTTTTCCACTACAGCCCTGCAGCGGGCCAACAGCCTCCAGTCCCCAACTCTCAGCAACTACCAGAGCTGGAGAAGAAAGTGCCAGTCAAGTGAGTCATGGGCTCCCCGGGGCTGGGTGGGGGTGGGG
>NW_005366171.1:4249355-4250494 GCF_000412655.1 Myotis brandtii
TGCGAGAATTCTCTGACTAATTCTCAGGGGCAGCTGTCCTCATTCCTTACACAACCTCTGACCTGGCCTCCTGGATGTGAGCGGCAAGGAAAGAAATAGAAGGTTGCCCCTATTTCCGCTGCTGACCCGAGGAAGCATTTCCTGAGAGATTTAGGGCCCCCTTCCCCCTCGGCTCCCCAGCCAGAGTCATAGAGCCTGAGGACTCCGTTACACGTGGAAGGGGCCTTATCGCATCAGCTCCAAACTTTTTGAAACAGCAATGAGGATACTGGGGCCCTGGAGTTGGGCTGGGGGCTTCAGCTTAAGTTCATGCAGTCAGGGGCAACGCAATGAGGGAAGCCATGCATGCACACATGCCCTGTCCTTTTTCTGAGCAGCCTGTGGTCCTCGCATCCCAGGGAAGAGCAGTGTGGGTGAGGACCAGGGCCTGTGGTGGATGCCAAGGCAGCGGGCTCCCACTAGGGGGCACAGTGACCACACACAATTGCACAGCATCCCAGGGCTGCAGCTATTACAGAACTGGGATTCCCGCTCAGAGCCTGAGAGAGGGGCAGGAACTCTTCTGATTCCAAGTTCATCCGCTGCTTTCCACCTCTTCCTGCCCCGACACACCCTCTCTGGGCCTTGCTCTTGGAGAGATGGACCCTGGAAAGCCTTGGGTTAGACAAGGGTTTCTAAAAAAGAAACGTTGTTGTAGCTGGAACACAGTGCTCATTTTGTTGACTCCTTCCTTCTGAGTCAGTGCCGACTCCTGGCCAGTGAGTCATTCTCCCGGCAGCCCCCGGCCCTGCAGCCTCTCCCTCGGGTCAGGCTGGGACATGGGTGCCGCTGGAGCTGGGTCAGGGCTGCACACCTGGGCAGGGCACTTCACCTGGGACAACCCAAAATAACTCTTGAATCAACCCACAGCCCCAGGCAGTGAGCGTGAGGGGAAGGAGCCAGTTAATGTTTATGGAAGACCTGGGCCAGGCCTTTCCCACAAGTCATGGCATTTATTCCCCCAGCACAACCCGTCTCTGTCGTGGGACTTCTGCTTCCATGGCTGGGTCCCTTTGGGTGAAGATTCCATCCCAGTCATCCCGTCAGCTGTACTGAGTGCCTCCAGTGAAGGGGATTATCCTTGCCCTCAAGACGTGCTG